>NC_068361.1:48483947-48513947 GCF_020536995.1 Dreissena polymorpha | reverse complement strand
CAAAAAATGTGGAAAATTTTTGAAAGTTTTCACAAAATAGGCAAAAACGAATAAACATGCAAAGTTCAACGAGCTGCTGTGGCCATGTTTTTTGACGAATCAAATTTTTTTGAACAACTTTTTCAGGGGAGCCTTCAAAGGTCATCCCTGTGAAATGTTTTGAAAATCTGATAAGCGGTTTCTGACAAGAAGATTTTTTAAGGTTTTTACCATATATGGTCATGGCGGCCATCTTGGTTATGTGATCAAATTTTTTTTAACAATTCTTTTGTCCCATGACCTAGGGATGTTCCACATGAAATTTAGTTGAAATTGGCTCAGTGGTTTAGTAGAAGAAGATGTTTACAAATTGTTTACAGACAGACAGACAGACAGACAGACAGACGGACGGACGGACGGACGCCGGACGGTGAGTGATCACAATAGCTCACCCCAAGCTATCGCTCAGGTGAGCTAAAAACACCTATGCTTGAACCACTTACGTTTGGAGTATACTACTAGCGCCTAAACCACTTGGCCATCTCTATTGCTTCATGAAACATTTTATTGTATACCTTTTAAAAGCAATCCATGTAATAATACAAGATATAAATAAAACAGCAGAATTCTCGCTTTTTTATATTTTTATTCAATATAATACATACAATGTATACATGTATATATACAACATAGTGATTGTACAAAGCAATAAAGTTCAGACATGTTATACAAGATATGCTAATATGTATTTTTTTAAGAGAAAAGAAAAGAATAACAGAAGAATGGTTATGAAAAATGATGAGTTGTATGAAGTCGGAAGAAAGCATACTGGGCTTGTGTGTTTTGTTGTATATTCACAATGATCTTATAAGATTGAAAAAAAAACATACAAAAATATTTTAGAAAGATTAACTTACATTAGAGTGAAATTTATATAAGTGGACAAACATCATGAGAATTTAATCCGATTCCATTTTTGTTCAAAGTTTTGTAATGTGTCATTACTGAGGGCTATTTCTTTCTCAATCTGGACTTTAAGTTTAAGACTATTGATAAAACAATTTAAATTTGGTACTTGTTTTTTGAACTTCATGTTAAAAATAAACAATTTCATCATTATAAGAATAAAATTCACAATATTATTACAGTCTTTTGATTTCAATGAGTAAATTCCGAAACTTACATTTAAGAAAGATAGTTTAACGTTTAGTTGCTGTTGTTCAAGAAAAGATGTTAATTGATTCCAAATAGGCTGGATGTGTTTGCACTCCCAAAATAGGTGTTCTATAGTTTTGATGTTTTCACTGCAGAAGTCACACAGATTTGAGTTAGATAATTTGCATTTATTTGTAGTTATAATTCTATGGATGTATTTATATTGAAAATTTCTCAGAGTGCTTTCAATAGTTGCTTTATATGGCATGGTAAATATGTGTTTCCAATTAAGTTCATGTACTCGGAAAAGGACTTGCCATTTATTTTGGGTTTTTGAGTTTTCTGTAGGGTTTTTAATTTGCAGTGTGTAAAATATTGTATTTGTTTTGTTTTTTCTTCCAAGTATATTTTCTACGAATGTTGTTTGAGTACATGGTGTATTATTTGTATTGATTTCAGATTTAGTATGTATGGGTATGCTTTTGATTAATGTGTAGTACTTCAGAAAATTATTTGAAGGTATTCCGTATATGTAGCATATATCATTAAAAGAGTAGAAATCCTTAATTCTGTAGTCATATAATTGGTCGACATATTTAATGCTTCGTTCAAACCAATCTTTATAGAAAAACGTCTTATTGTTTGAAGTTATGTCTTTATTGTTCCATAGAATAGTTTTACTGCTGGTTTGGGTTTCTAGGTTATGAGTGACATCACTCCATGCTGATAGAACATCAGACAGAAATATGTTTTCGTTTGCAATTTCATGTAAGATAGTATTGCTGATGTTACATTCAAAGAGTAAGGAGTCACCATATTTTTTTAGGAGTTTCTGATAGAATAATTTCCATTTACTCGTATTGGTATTATCTAGGTATCTTTTAACTCAGCTGCATTTGATTGCATTCAAGAATGAGTCAATGTTCGTTAATTGGATACCTCCATTTTCTACAGATTGAATTAACTGAGTTCGTTTTATTTTATCAGGCTTATCGTCCCATATGAAAATAAATATTGCTGATTTTATATCGTTAATAATATCATTTGGTGGATTTGGGAGGACTGTTAATACATAAATTAATTTAGGAAGTGCAAACGTTTTCAATTCTTTGTTTTTTTCCGATAAGTGTAAGTTTACAGTGATGCCATGATTTTAAGCAGTTTTTTAAATTCTTTAATTTAGGTAGTATGTTTTTAAGAACTGTATCCTTTTCATTATTTGTGCAAGTAATTCCTAACGTTGTGGCTTCATCGGATGTCCAATTAAATTTCATTTCTTTTTTATATTGGACATTACTTTGTTTTAATTTACCTACTCGTAGCACAATACATTTACTTTTGTTTAGTTTCAGACCCGATGTCATTCCGTAAAGGGTTAGCGATTCTATTAGGTTATGGAAAGAATCGTAATTGTCGTTTAAAAAATAAGTTGCATGATCAGCAAATAGGGACTGTTTGATTTCTTCCTAAGGTTCTAGTGATATGCCTTTTATGTGTTTATTTGATTGGATGTGATGTGATAGATACTCGATGCAGATAATAAATAGCGATGATGAGAGTGGACATCCTTGTCGAACCCCTCGTTCGAAGAATTCTCGCTATACTGATGTGCAATTTTCATTTAATGTTCTGAATCTCTGATAAAAAGTTGGAAAATTTTGGCAAACTGTGAACAAGCCCTTTTAAGGCTTAAAATTAGTTGCTTTTATTGATCAGGTTATGAACAAATCAGTGAATCGCTGTTTTCACAAAATGAGTTTTGAAATTGTGGAGTTAACACATACTCATACAATTTATCACAACATTTAGTATAAAGAGTTATATTTTGAACATAATTTCAAACAAAATCATATCGATGCCTTTTCCAACAAGCACTGTTTTAGGCTGTTTATTAATTGGTTCATATATACTATATTAAAGGGACTTGTTCACGGATAACCCATATACCTACAGTGGAGATGTTTCTTAGTAAATATCGTCAAGAAATGCAGCATATTCACTATTTACTGAAACATTTCTGCATTTAAGTTCTTTTCTAATACACATGTTTTATCACCGTCTCGTACATCCACCCGCATCAACGGAGAGGTGTTTCCCCGACTAAATATTGACGCGCACAGTGCAATCAAGTGACCTGCTAAGCTAAACATAACATAAACGGACACAATGTGTCGGAGCTTGTATCGTCAAACACGGAAGAATTAAGTAAAACATACATGTAGTTTTATATGGTTAGTCTTGATAGTAAGTACGGTTTTTGTAAAATTAGGTAAAAGAATAGAATTATGGATCAAAGGATTCGTTGTCGTTACCTAAGTATATGCATAAACATCACATAAAGCTTCAATACTCGCCCTGTCGTTGAGAGTCAGAGACTAGCCCATATTAATGTTCTTCCAGAGCCTTTGAAAAAGTTTTGCTAATGCGATTCTGGGAGTCCATTAGTTGCAATAATACAATTCAACTCTCAGCTTTATAACCCAAAGGATTGCTGAGAGATGCAATGTGCCTTCTATTGTTCAAAGGTGAACAATTTGATCACCACTGTAAACACTAATGAACACTAATCCCACAAAAATTATAAGCATGTACCTGTCTAAAGCACAAACTCGTGCAAATGGTACCATTAAAGCAATAAATAATTGCTTTTTATTTACTTTGTTATTCCTTCGTACGCTCTATCCACCAGTGTAGTGGACTGTGTCTTGTGTCGGGAGAAGAATGGCATGCTGGACCACATTATGGTAGGTTCTTGTTCTCTAAGAACAAGAAGATATTTGTGGACAGTGTACCGGTTCAGCAGAAGAGTGACCTTCTGGACCACATTACAATAGGCTTTAGTTCTTACAGATATACATAATACATCATAGTGGACAGTGTCCTGGGTAAGCAGAAGCATGACTTCATGGACCACATCACGTACGGCTCTAGTTTTAACAAATCCCATACACATCATAGTTGACAGTGTCCTGGATCAGCAGAAATATGACTTCATTGACCGCATCACGTAAGGCTCTTTCTTAAACAAAAAACATACACATCATAGTTGACAGTGTCATGGGATAGAAGACGTATAGATAGTAGATATAGATAGTAGATATAGATAGTAGAGTCCTGGGTTAGAAGAAGAATGACCTGCAGGACCACGGTAGGCTTTAGTTCACAGAGATATTAGTGGACAGAGTCCTAGATTAGAAGAAGTATTACCTGCTGAAACACAACACGGTAGGCCACAGTTCAAACAGAACACACAAATAATAGTGGACACAGTCCTTGGTAAGAAGAAGTATGACCAGCTGGACCACGTTCAGCTGAAGCTTACATATTTATTAGTGGACAGAGTCCTGAGTAAGAAAAAAGTATAAACTGCTGGACCACGGTTAGCTGTTTTTCACATATATATTTATGGATAGTGGCCTGGGTCAGCAGTTGTATGACCAACTGGACAAGGGTAGGCTCTTGTTTAAACATTAGTGGACAGAGTCCTGGGCTAGAAGAAGTATGACCTGCTGGACCACGGTAAGCTAAAGTTCACACAGATATAAGGGGCCAGAATCGTGGGTAAGAAAAAGTATGACCTGCTGGACCACGATAAGCTTTAGTTCACATAGATATTAGTTGACAGAGTCCTGGGTTAGAAGAAGAATGACCTGCAGGACGACGGAAAGCTTTAGTTCACACAGATATTAGTGGACAGAGTCCTTGCTAAGAAGAAGTATGACCTGCTGGACCACGGTAAGCTTTAGTTCACACATATATTAGTGGACAGAGTCCTGGGCAAGAAGGAGTATGACCTGCTGGACTACGGTAAGCTTTAGTTCACATAGATATTAGTGGACAGAGTCCTGGGTAAGAAAAAGTATGATCTGCTGGGCCACGGTAAGCTTTAGTTCACACAGATATCAGTGGACATATTAGTCTTAGCTAAGAAGAAGTATAACCTGCTTGACCACATCACAGGAGGTTCAAACAGAACAAATAAATCATAGTGGACAGAGTCCTGGATTAGAAGAAGAATGACCTGCTGGACAACGGTAGGCTGTAGTTTATACAGATATTAGTAGACAGAGTCATGGTTAAGAAAAAGTATGACTTGCTGGACCACATCACGGTAGGCTCTAGTTCAAACAGAACACACTCATAATAGTGGACTGTGTCCTGGGTCAGCAGAAGTATTACCAACTGGACCAGGGAAGGCTCTAGTTCAAACAGAAAACACATATATATGTGAACATCGTCCTTGGTCCTCAGAGGTATAACCTGCTGGACCACATCACAATACGCTTTAATTCCAACTGAACACACACATCAAAGTGGGCAGTGTCCTGGATCACAGAAGTATGACCTGCTGGGCCAGATCATGTTAGTCCTTAGTTCAAACAGACAACATACATCATAGTGGTACTGGGTAAGCAGAAATATGACCTGCTTGGCCACATACAGTAGGCTCTAGTTCAAACAGAACACACACATCAAAGTGGACAAAGTGTCCTGGCTAAGCAGTAGTACTAGCAGCTGGACCACATCACTGTAGGCTTTCTTTCAAACAGAACACACGCGTAATAGTGTCCTGGGTCAACAGAAGTATGACAAATTGGACCAGGGTAGGCTCTAGTTCAAACAGAAAACACAAATATAAGTTGACAGTTTCCTCGGTCAGCAGAAGTATAACCTGCTTGACCACATCATAGTAGGCTCTAGTGCAAACATAACACATACATCATACTGGACAGTGTACTGGCTAAGCAGATGAATGATTTGCTTGACCACGTAATGGTTTGCCTTAGTTCAAATACAATACATACAATAATACTGGACGGTGTCCTGGGTCGCCATAAGTATGACCTGTTTGACCAGGGTAGGGGTTATGTTACACTCAGGGAAAGATTTACTGTATTCACTTTTCAGTCGGTAAATGTCCAATAATCATTTAATAATCATCATCATCATTATCATCATCATTCAATTGATTTAATTAATTAATGTAAAGGTTCGTGGTGTGCTTCTACTTATATGTATGTTACCACTTTGGGGGATGAGTGGGATTCGTTTAAATCTTATTGACGAGCAGCAATAAATGTCTTATTATACATGTTGCAGGTTGATTTGAGTCAAGCCATTGTAGTCGCAATGAAGTTGTTTTGATGATGATTGTGATGATGGATTAAGAAACATGAACAACGACGCAAGTTTCTTATGGCATTTAATAACGTATATTAATATGTGTATTTCTTCAGATTTTTATATTTACTCTTGCAGGAAATAACACAATGATTAACACAATAAAAAATCAAGAACCGTTACATTTTAATCTTATTATATTTTTCATCTAATAAACAACGTTATATCAGAAGATGCCTTTTAAATTGCTCTCTATTTGAAATATACAAAGTTCACAAGTTACCTTTAAACTGTTTATACAGTCGCTTGTGCGGGAAAGACAACGATAAATTTATCTAAGTGTTTGAGCATGTACACATACGTTATGAGTTAGAAATACGTTTGTTTAATGTGCCCAGACATATATCTTTACAATCTGAATAATATTTTTTAACTGCCATCTTGGATTTTGTTTTTTTTGTCCCATGGCTATATATAGCCTGTATGTGCAATTTCGCCAAGTATGCTGCTTTTCCCAGTGTATGCAGTATTTGTAAAGAGGTGATACACCTATACAGACTTTACATTTCCTATGTGCTTATTTGAATAGTGATATAAATGTGTGTTATTAATTTTGAATTACAGGAGAACAAACTCGAACACATTCACAGATAGAGCAATATCTTATTGCAACTGGTAAAAGTCAGTTACATATACTAATTGTTATATTTCAGATCTGTACCAAATCTCAAGCAAGCGGCCGACAAAGGGTTTTGACAAAATGGAGATTGGCTATATGGTCTCGACTAAAATGGGATTGACGGACACGATATTAAAAATAAAAGACATATTCAAATCAGTCGTCGACATAATACGAGTTGCGTTGAATTTGCTTGAGATTGTAGCCCTTGGATCACAGAAGTTAACGCCATTCTTGAAATGTTTTCGAGCATTGCTTGTACATACCTATGTATTGGACTGGTTGTTATAATTACTTTAAGCACACAATATATGACAACCAAAGGGGGCTCGAGGCAAATATCTCCATCGATTATTGATGGTATCCAAAGGCATAATGAATTGGTACGAGTTCCGGCGTGCGATGAAGCTTAATTTACCCAATCCTGTATTATTAGCTACTACTAGTAGAAACTTTTAGACTTTTTAGCTTACTACTACTACTTATCAAAGATGCCTTTTCTACCGCGGTTAACTTTTATTAGTACTGCCAACACTAATAAAAGAAGAACACAGTTGGCCTGAATTATTTCGACCAATCAATGAAAAGCATTCATTATGGCATCAAAGATGGAAGCATCCAGTTATGTTGCAGTACCGACGGTATGTTCTAAATTTCTATATTTTCATCACGATTAAGTGTTGGCTTATCTGCATAAGTATTTAGCGACTGAAGACCGGTTGATATGTAGGGCCTTTTGTAGGCAGAAAAATTCAAGTTCATGCTTCACTACAGAGACTTTTTTGTCGACTTACCTACTTAGGCTAGGTCGATCTACACAGTACCTTTTACTCAAACTAAACTGAAATAAAAACTGCTGGTGTACCCTTGTATGGTTAGCAACGATTGTATTTTAAAGACCGGGATTTCTTTACCATAGTATTGTATCGATATATTCGTTTGTCAATGTTTCTCTTGTTTCATGTTTCGCCCTTTAGCCTTTCGTCCTTTCTTTTTAAGAAAAGCATTTTAACAATTTCATCGAACTTCTAATTTTCCAAATCTTAAGATATTGTTCTTTTCCCCATCCACTTTGTTAATGTTTCGTTTTTACCTACTTTACTGTAAACACAATAAAATCGAAATAAAGATAAACATGAAAAAAATGATTCAAAGAAACTAGGCTATTAACAAATTACAAAAATCCTACCAAGTTATGATGGGGAGAGTCGTTATATATGTGGGGTGGGTTGTTAAATATATGGGGCAAATACTTATAAAAAGGGGCGAGTCGTTATGGGTCTAGTCATTAAAGGGGCGAGTCGTTATGGATCTAATCATTAAAGGGGCGAGTCGTTCCCAATCCGGCTTCAGTTCTTCTTGAATGCTCTGAGCTTTTATGGGTACAGGGAGGGTCAATAGCTGTGAGTAACTATTTCACAGCTGTGTTTATATTGTTTCTAAAATTTCAAATTTTTTATAAAATGACTCGCATCTGACAAAATGACCAGGCCAGGGCATCTTTACAGATTTTGGTAAAAAAAAAAATTCAGTCCCATAATACACTGATTTTTATATCCCCCACGGACAGGGATATGGGAAATGCGACCATCTGTCCGTCCCAATTGTAATATATGTCGAACACGTGTCTGCATGTTTAATGTTTATCTCTATGCGCATGCCCACTGACCGCTACCCGGCACTAGCCACATGTTATCTGCCAGTTGTAAAATAAACGTCTTAGAAACAGCACGCTTGTGTTCTTGACTTGATTGTCTTTAATTGCCTTATCACATTTGTGATACTACCAAGACTATGTACATGTGTACAACATAAAAACTATAATTAGTTAAAATAACATAACATAACATGGTGTCAGAGTAAACAAGAAATATCTTTAAAAAAAGATATACGGCGTAAATAGTTTAATGAATGAGATCAAGGATAGCGAATGTCTTTTTCTGTGCAGTTCTTAGCTGCATCACACACAGTACGGGATGTTACGGGGAGTTTTCGCGGCTTATTTTACATTATAACATATTGCTGGTCATAAACCTATAGATACAAAACAGAAAACCAAAAGAAGAATGGAAGTGAAATTTAAACATATGAGTCAACCGGCCACACGAGAACAAACCTGTTTTAGTGGTCTGTCGGGCATTGCTATTTGATTCGATTATTAACAGTATCGAGAATCATCGTGCTCATGCTTAAAGTGATATTATGGGCATTTTGCACTGTTGAATTGAGCTGAAAAGAATTAACAGGTCAAAATAGTTAGTTAAAATGTGGTTACTGATCAATTATCTGCAACTCACCTTGCTACCAGTTGTTTATAAAAATATATTTTATATTCGATATTCTTACGTGACCCACCCAGTCCTGTAAGCCGAAATGATCCGTAAAACAATATTGTGTCTTTGTGTCGTATGAACAAATCTGCACTAAAACTAAATTTAGGTTCAACTCGTAAACGCATGATCAGTTGTCAAACGAAAGTACGGTTAATATTCAAATGCATTATTTTTCTCTTTCTGGTATATTGTTTTAGTATGTTGATGCTGCATTAATTACTATAAGTGTATATGAAGTAGAAACATCAAAAATAATCAACGGTTGCGATAGACACCTATAAACTGTTACATGCTCATAATATCACTTTAGTACATTAGGCAATATGGTGGAATAATTATTGTTAAATTTATTAAAAATAATATTTATCATTGTATTGTTGAAAACACATTAAGAATCTATTATTGACATACCATAATTATATTGCTGAATATCTTCTTTTAACATATTTCTGGTCTAAAGAAAATTCCAGGTCACCTAGTTCACGGATAGCGTCTTTATTATATAACGATTATTTTACTGACCGCGAACTCCGGTGATGACCTGTATCTGTAGGTGGATGGTCCACGGCCGTCCACAAGCTCAAATGACCATATATGGAGAAAAAGGCGGGACCAAACCAAATAGGCTTGCAATGCGCATGCCCGAGCAAAACCGATTGTAAGCCATGTTGAATTGTTAGCGTGAAAAGAAATATTGGATATTTTAATATGATGAGTATTCTAGGTAGAGAATATGGATAGTATTACCATTATTAGTATTACGTCAACATTAACTCAACAATTGTATTGTTGACATGAAGAAAAAGCTATTTCGAGGTTGTTTTGACCATTGATTGCTAAGTAGGTCAAACTCAAAGTTTAAACTTTTATTGATATTTTATTTAGTTAAGGAATCTTCGAGTAATAGTTAAAAAAAATCTTTCGCATTCTAATTCTATAGCTAAATCATGTGTTGTTGCTATATTATAAACTTTCGTGCATGAGCCATTTAAATCCGTTCGCATTACTTTTTTAGTTGTTTCCCCTGGAAAATTCTCTTCTTGCTAGCCTTCGCTGAGTTATTCAACAACATCGCTATATTGCTGATTTTTGCTGTTGTTTTTTGGTTATAGCTGCATGCTTTTGTTGGATAATGTTTAATTTATCATTCAAGTTTTACATATGATTCTGTTTAAACCATATTTAATCGATGTTTTTGTGAATTTCGCGCATGCTTAACTTGCCCGATTTCGGACGTAATTTACTTTCGGATACATGCTCCTCTTGTGTTTTTTTTCGATGTTTTCTTATGTATGCAGATTAAAAAAAACAGCTCATGCTTAAATGTGTTATTGAGCAAGTGACTTCTTAATACTATGGCAGGAATAAAACACTGTTATAAAATTATAAAGGAGGTTTAGTTACATGTATAAACTCACAGTCACAAGTGTGTAAGTATTACTGTTACATTTATTTATATTTACTAAAAGTAAATATATGCTCACATATCAGTAAGTATTGTACAGCCCTAAATTATATTTAATACACCCATCTAGGCAGTTAATTCATATATGTGCTGGCTTTAATTTACATTCATGTTATTATCACCCTGCAATAGGCGGAGGGATATTGTTTTGGCCTTGTCCGCCTGTCTTTCCGTCCATCCGGCACTTTTGTGTTGGGAGCCATACCTTGGAAGTGCTTTGGTGGATTTCATCGAAACTTGGTATGAGTATATGTATAGATAAGAGGATGATGCATGCCAAATGGCATTGTACACTATCTGTTAATAACAGAGTTATGGCCCTTCGAACCTAAAAAAATGCTTTTTTACCTGAGTGTCAAATATAACACTTTTGTGTCCAGAAGCTAATTAGCGGGGGATATCAATTCAATGAATTTGCTTGTTATTAATTGAAGGGAAATAGACCTGTTATTTTGTCTCTCATTATGGTGTTTAAAGTCACATTTAATGGCATCCAACCTACTTTATTTCAAATACAGTAACACCTGGCGCCGTGACCTGGATGCAGATTCTAAGCAGATGGGCCAAAATGGGGGCAGCTAGAGAGACTCGCCTGGAACTGACAAGCCTGGAGGGAGCTGGTTGACTGTTGGCGAGATGGGACAACAGACGAAGAATAAACGAACCTACTTGATTTGATTAACATTTTTGTAAGTCATTCAAGAATCGAGCAAACTTTTTGTTTCCAATAAGCAGTCCTGTATATATCCGAAATAAGATAAAATGTTTCACTCAGGTTCCTTGATACTCATCTTGGTATTTAATGGACCTTATAACAGATTATGGCATGTATTGAAGTTTGTCATTAAATGCGTTATATTTATAAATATAAACATTAAATCTAAAAAGCTCAATTAAAAAACAAGAACAAATTAAAAGAAAAAGTAATCCTCATCTGGGCTCGAACCACTTACCTCTGGAGTAAAAGTCTAACGCTAAGACGGCCATCCATGCTCATACAATATTTTATACTTTTAGTTTCTATAAGCAAAGCTCGTAGTGTCACTAAAAACGACAACAGAACTCCAAATTATTCAATTGTTTTGCTTTGCAACGATTTATCAATTTCAGGTTGTTAATGTTAAGTATAACTGTTTTCTCACAAATATCATAACTGCAACAAAAATGTGCAAGTCTGAAACAATTTTTATGCCCCCTTTCAAAGAAAAGGGGGCATATAGTTATCAGACTGTCCGTCTGTTGGTCCGTATTTCTGTCACACTTTGCGTTTAGGTTTCGAAAAATGCTCATAACTTCTATTTCCCTTGAGATATAACCTTCATATTTGGTATGCATGTGCATATGGACAAGGCCTTTCCATACGAACACAAATTTTTACCCCTGTTACCTTGAACTTAAGGTCCGTGTTTAGGTTTCAAAATCTGCGTTTAGGTTTTGAAAAATGCTCATAACTTCTATGTCCCTTGAGATATAACCTTCATATTTGGTATGCATGTGTATATGGACAAGGCCTTTCCATACGCACACAAAATTTTACCCCTGTGACCTTGACCTTGAAGTTAGGGTCCGCGTTTAGGTTTCGAAATCTGCGTTTAGATATTGAAAAATGCTCATAACTTCTATGTTTTGAGATATAACCTTCATATTTGGTATGCATGTGTATATGAACAAGGCCTTTCCATACGCACAAAAAATTTTACCCCTGTGACCTTGACCTTGAAGTTAGGGTCCGCGTTTAGGTTTCGAAATCTGCGTTTAGATATTGAAAAATGCTCATAACTTCTATGTCCCTTGTGATATGACCTTCATATTTGGTATGCATGTGTATATGGACAAGGCCTTTCCATACGCACACAAATTTTGACCCCTGTGACCTTGAACTTAGGGTCCGCGTTTAGGTTTCGAAATCTGTGTTTAGGTTTCGAAAAAAGCTCATAACTTCTATCAAGCATTTATAGGGGGCATAAGTCATCCTATGGTGACAGCTGCTCTTGTTTTATTTTGTCAATTTACCAAAACATGCAAAGGCCCCTTAAAATACATGAAGTAATGTTTACAGTTGTCCATAACCACATATTGAAAAAGAATGTGCAAGCTCTATCTATTGGCATACAAACAAAGCCAATCTGTTGGATTATTACTCATGGCAAGCAATATGATCTTAGGTATACCTTCTATAATCAGGTGTTTGCACTTTAATCACATTAAAATTTGAAAAACTATAGAAGTACAAAAAGGTCAGAATGATAACAAACAGGTTTGTAATGGACATCTTGCAATTGCTATTTATGTGAGTGGGATGGAACACAAATTCTGAATTTGTTATATGTAGGACATTTAGTAACTTAGCAACCCATGCATGTTGCAAGGGTGTTAATTGTCCGGATTATTTGGAAATCCCGATTTGAGCTATTCAGGATTGAATTTTAGATCAGTGTAAATCTGATGATTTGTTTTAAGGGGGTGTGAACAAATATTGTAATTGCTTCATTGGCATGCCGGGCATGTGCGCTTAGTATGGATTTTTCCTGGTCTTTTTAACAAGGTTTTCCAAAGAAAAAAACGGGTTATTCAATTTGGCAAATGCCGGCTGGCGGGCGGACGGAACAAGCTTGTCCGTGCCATAACGTTGTGGTTCTTGGTGAGAATTTAAAATCATTTGGCACATTTGTTCACCATCATTAGACGGTGTGTCGCTCAAAAGAATACCGTCAATATATCCAAGATCAAGGTCACACTTTGAGTTCAAAGGTCAAAAATGGCCATAAAGAGCTTGTCCGGGCCAAAACTATGTCATTCATTGTGAGACTTAAAAATGATTTTGCATATTTGTTCACCATCGTGGGACGTTGTATCGCACTTTAGAATTACGTCAATATCTCCAAGGTCAAGGTCGCCACAACTAAAAATATATTTATTTTGAAACAAAGGGGGTTAATTATAAACAGTTCAGTTTGAGTTGTCTCCCTCTATCAGACTTTTTTCTACATTGAAAACCTGGTTTTATGACAATTTTGTCCCTTGTTTTACTATTTTCTGATTGGTTATCCGCTGACAAGGACATAAAAGGTAACTGACCTAACCTCTTGGCTACTTTCCAGAAATCTTACATACTACAAAATGTAGCATATGTCCCCATCATTTAATTTCCATTTTCTGCTGTCAAACTAAGTGCATATATTATTTCATTTGCAAAAGACATATCTGGATATATTTTTGGACAGTTGTTTTACTGTATGGTTAGTGGATTAACATTTATTATGCCCCACTTCGAAGAAGAGGGGGTATATTGCTTTGCACATGTGGGTTGGTCGGTCTGTCGGTCCGTCCACCAGGTGGTTTCCGGATGATAACTCAAGAACGCTTAGGCCTAGGATCATGAAACTTCATAGGAAGATAGATCATGACTCGCAGATGATCCCTATTCATTTAGAGGTCACTAGGTCAAAGCTCTAGGTCATGGGGACCCGAAATAGTAAAATGGTTTCTGGATGATAACTCAAGAACGCATATGCCAAGGATCATGAAACTTCATAGGTAGATTGATCATGACTTGCAGACGACCCCTATTGATTTTGAGGTCACTAGGTCAAGGTCACGGTGACCCGAAATAGTAGAATGGGGTCCGGTTGATAACTCAAAAACGCATACGCCTAGGATCATGAAACTTCATAGGTAGATTGATCATGACTCGCAGATGACCCGTATTAATTTTGAGGTAACTATGTCAAAGGTCAAATTCACGGTGACCCGAAATAGTTAAATGGTTTCCGATGATAACTCAAGAACGCTTACGCCTAGGATCATGAAACTTCATGGGTACATTTATCATGACATGCAGATGACCCATATTGATTTTCAGGTCACTAGGTCAAAGGTCAAGGTCACAGTGACAAAAAACGTATTCACATAATGGCTGCCACTACAACGGACAGCCCATATGGGGGGCATGCATGTTTTACAAACAGCCCTTGTTATCGATGTTCTTTATAACATTTATATAAAATGACAATTACACATCGAGTGTTACTGGTGGTCTGGCTTATAATAGTTTGCATTTTACTCACCAGAAATAGCAACTAAGACTATAAAAAGAACAATGAACTATGGCTTTCAGTTTGGGGGGCTCTACCTGTAAGGGACCTACAGGCTCAGACTCCAGACTTTATCATTAGGATTTCAAATTTGGGACATTTGACACCCCTGATGTTGTGCCATGTATCAAAACCGTCTATATATAAACATTAATTTTATTAATTGGATATGTAGAAGATTTGGTGATGCAATCATTGGATTTCATTTTGTGTTTTGTTGACCTACTTTTAATTTTTAGGCTCAGCAGAACTATGGCTGTCAAAACAAAATTGTATTAAAATGAATAGTGCTTCAAATTATACAAGAAGTCACTTTATTTTTGTTTTAGATGTTTTTCAGTTTCGTCGGAAGACATTTCCCACCAACCATCCTGTCTTGAAAGAAATAACTTTTGAACCCGATTATCTGGTAATACTATTTTTAGCTCATCTATTTTTTGAAAAAAATTATGAGCTATTGTCATCACCTTGGCGTCGGCGTCGGCGTCCGGTTAAGTTTTGTGTTTAGGTCCACTTTTCTCAGAAAGTATCAATGCTATTGCATTCAAACTTGGTACACTTACTTACTATCATGAGGGGACTGGGCAGGCAAAGTTAGATAACTCTGGCGTGCATTTTGACTGAATTATGTGCCCTTTTTATACTTAGAAAATTGAAAATTTTGGTTAAGTTTTGTGTTAAGGTCCATTTTATTCCTTAAGTATCAAAGCTATTGCTTTCATACTTGCAGCACTTACTAACTACCGTAAGGGGACTGTGCAGGCAAAGTTATGTAACTCTGACTGGCATTTGGACGGAATTATGGGCCCTTTATACTTAGAAAATTGAAAGTTTGGTTAAGTTTTGTGTTTTGGTCCACTTTACCCCTAAAGTATCATAGATATTGCTTTCATACTTGGAACACTCGCAAACTATCATAAGGGTACAGTAAAAGGACAAGTTGCATAACTGGATGTCATTTTTATGGAATTATGGCCCTTTTTTGACTTAGTAACTTTGAATATATGGTTAAATTTTGTGTTTCGATCCACTTTACTTCTTAAGTATCAAGGCTATTGCTTTCAAACTTCAAATACTTTCATGCTATCATGAGGTTACTGTACCTGGCAAGTTGAATTTTACCTTGACCTTTGAATGACCTTGACTCTCAAGGTCAAATTATTAAATTTCTCTAAAATTGCCATAACTTCTTTATTTATGATTAGATTTGATTGATAGATTGAAACTACTCTTACCTGACATACCACAATAGACTCCACCCAAACCATCGCCCGTGCCCCCCCCAACCCCCCCCCCCCCCCCCTTATTATTTTTTTTTTTTTTTAAGATCATCTCACAAATGACCACCACACCCTCACACTATACCCCCACCACCCCCTCCCCAATTTTTTTTTAAACGGTTAAAAAACAAAACTATTTATTTTGATTATTTTATGTTTGAAATACCGTCCAACCATCGCACCCAAGAATCCCCCCCCCCCCCACCCCCCCTCCCCCCACCCTAATCCCCCCCCCCTTATTATTATTTTTTTTTTTTTAAGATCATCTCACAAATTACCACCACACCCTCACACTATACCCCCCCCCCCACCTCACCCCCCCCCCCCCATTTTTTTTTTTATGAAACGGTTAAAAAACACAAATATTTATTTTTATTATTTTATGTTTGAAATACCGTCCAACCATCGCACCCAAGAATCCCCCCCCCACCCACCCCCCCCCCCCCCCCCCCCCCGATTTTTTTTCTCCTTTTTTTCGCATTTTTGGAAGAAAAAATAAATGTCCACACCCCCACACAATGCACCGCTCTTCACTCCACCCCTCCCTCCTTTGTGATTGAAAATGAGAGTCCCTTCACCTTTAAAAAAGAAAATAGATGAGCGGTCTGCACCCGCAAGGCGGTGCTCTTGTTTTTACATACAGTTATTAGTGAATTATGAACATTTCATAAGGATCTCAAGGGTCACAACAGGTATATATATATAATATATATATAATCAAGATTTTCCATAGGCAGAGCACAGCCGGCCCGAATAGCATGGACAAGTTAACAATTTTTTTTTTTTAAATATCTAGTGTGTAAAAATTACTTTGCATTGCAGAGAACTTTAAGATCATTTTATTTCTGTAAAAAATGTTCAAAGTTATATCCTGAATGATTTTAGGGCCTTAAATTATATATGGAAACAAGCATATTTAATAATAAAAAAGGCCTGTTGAGTTTTTAATTTGTTCTCTTAAAGATTTACAGAAAGACCCTTTTTAGCTCGACTATTATATATGAAATCTATATAGTGGAGCAATTCTACTCACCCGGCGTTTGCGTTAGCCTTAGCATTGGCGTTAGTGTGAGCATGCAAATGTTAAAAGTTTGCGTACTACCCCAAATATTTTCAATGTCCCTTGGCATATTTCTTTCATATTTTGCATACTTCTTAACAAACATGACCCCAACCTATAAACAAGAGCAGACAACTCTATCAAGCATTTTGTAATAATTATGCAGTCTTCGAAATTAGCTTTGAAAAGTTACATGCCAGTCGGGCCAGTTACTTAAGAATTTGTACATGCCCAACATATTTTTTACATGCCCAAACTTTTTTAACCAAAATTATAACAAATCACAACATTTTAACACTTACATGCTACACATAGTAAAGCAGAACATTTGTTTCAATAGTAGTGAATACAATTACATCTAATCAATCACTAGAATTAAGACGGTCGATCGTTACACCAGTGCTCTTGAAAAGAGCGTTCTCTGGTGTCCTCATACCATTTCTTGGCTTCCTTTTTCTCTAAATCATTGTCAATTTTCTATTTTGGAAGTGCTTTATCGGGCTTAGCCCCATCAACATACCTAAGATACTGCCTCTATGTCGACAATGACATTTGTTAACATTGACAAAAACGGAAGTGTATTACTTGATTGATTCAAAAAGTATCTTCTCGATTAATGTCTAGAGAAACCGTCGATAAGAACGGAATGTGACCGAACTGCATCGGTCAAAAACAATAATGATGACGTGTGCAAGCAGGTGCGTGTTGTTAAACCAATCGAATTTCATTGTTTTACAACTTACGGAAAGGTGTTTGTTCGCAAAATTGATCAAGAGATCTGCAAATATCAAGAACCGCTTACGATTTTTTTTTATAAACTGTCAATTGGCTTCAATAATTTACATGCCCGGCGGGCCACAAACTTGAATTTTTGTATGTGCCCGGCAGTAATTTTACTCGCCACGGGCGATCGGGCGTGTGCTAATTTCGAAAACTGATTATGGCCCCTATTCCACTTAGAAAATGCAGCAAATGTTTAAGTTTGTTTACTACCCCAAATATTTTCAATGTCCCTTGACATATTGCTTTCATATTTTGCATTTTTCTTTACCAACATGACCCCAACCTATAAACAAGAGCAGACAACTCTATCAAGCATTTTGTAATAATTATGGCTCCTTTACCATTTTGAATATTCATATTATTGATAAATCTATGTTAAAGTTGGCGTACCACCTAAAATATTTTTAACGTCCCTTGACATATTGCTTTCATATTTTGCAAACTTATTTACCAACATGACCCCAATCTATAAAGAAGAGCAGACAACTGTATCAAGCATTTTGTAAGAATAATGGCCCTTTTTCCATTATTATATGCATATTACTTAAGATTCAACCCAATAATATCTTTGACAAGTTTTAAAATGACGCCGGTTGGTTGAAAAACATGGCATTTATGAGGTGGGGCATTTTCCTTATATGGCTATAGTAAACCTTGTTATCACTCTAGAGGCCACATTTATTGTCAGATTTTCATGAAACTTGGTCAGAACATTTTTCCAATGATATCTTGGATGAGTTTGAAAATGGTTTTGGTTGCTTTAAAAACATGGCCACCAGGGGGCGGGGCATTTTTCATTATATGGTTATTTATATATGGTCCATATATGGTTATATATGGCTTTAGTAAAACCGTGTGAACACTCTAGAGGCCGCATTGTCCAATCTTCGTGAAATTTGGTCAGAAGATTGGTCTCAATGATATCTTGGATGAGTTTGAAAATGGTTATGTTTGCTTGAAAAACATGGCTGCCAAGGGGCAGGGCATTTTTCCTAATATGGCTATAAATGGCTATAGTAAAATCTTGTTAACACCCTAGAGGCCACATTTATTGTCGGATCTTCATGAAACATGGTCAGAAGATTCATCCCAATAATATCTTGGACGAGTTTAAAAATGATGCTGATTGGTTGAAAAACATGGCTGCCAGGGGGCAGAGCATTTTTCCTTCTATGGCTATAGTAAAACCTTGTTAACATTCTAGAGGCCACATTTATTGTCTGATCTTTATGAAACTTGGTCAGAAGATTTGTCCCAATGATGTCTTGAAAGAGTTCGAAAATGGGTATGGTTGCTATAAAAACATGGCCACCAGGGGGCGGGGCATTTTTCCTTATAGGGCTTTAGTAAAACCTTGTTAACACTTTAGAGGCCACATTTATTGTCAAGCTTCATGAAATTTGGTCAGAAGATTGGTCTCAATGATATCTTGAAAGAGTTTGAAAATGGGTACATTTGCTTGGAAAACACGACTTCCAGGGGGCGGGGCATTTTGTTCATTATATGGCTATAGTAAAGTCTTGTTAACACTTTAGAGGCCACTTTTATTTCTGATGTTCATGAAAAATGGTCAGAAGATTCATCCCAATAATATCTTGGACGAGTTCAAACATGATGCTGATTGGTTGAAAAACATGGCTGCCAGTGGGCTCTGCATTTTTTCTTTTATGGCTATATAGTAAAACCTTGTTAACACTCTAGAGGCCACATTTATTGTCTGATCATCATGAAACTTTGTCCGAACATTTGTCCCAATGATATCTTGGATGAGGTCAAAAATGGAACAAATACGTACAGACTTTAATGATAAACACTAGTCTGGCCAATGTCGTCTTACAAGCTGGTATATACACTCACTGCTAGAGCAGAATCATTTGTCATCTGTTGCAGACAGGCAGTGGTGATCGTTCTAAGCAAATTGAGTTGCGGTTCTTTCCGTAGCTAAGGCTTCTAAGCACACACTGATTTGCAAAATATGCTCTGTAAATTCTAAAATGCGACCAACTAAAAACAAACCCTTTGCCAACTTCTAGGTCAAAGGTTAAGTTTGAACATCATGATTCCTTTTAAATGGCAAATGATATTCGCGTACGATCTTACAACTGTAACTCCCTATTCCCAACTCGGCATTTTCATCAAAGGGCATGAAGGGTGTCCAAGGTTGACAGGTTGGAATCTTTGAATGGCAGGGTGCTGCGCCCTTCCATTCATGCCAAGCTGGAGCACTGGTTTTGATGGTGTTTCACTTGTAACGCACCAAGCAGTATGACCCATTATATTTATCAACATGGCTAAAATGAGGCCAAAATAATTGTTAAATGCCCTTTGTTTATTTCCAAAGACATGGATGGATCATCTTTGTCTCTGAATATATTATAAATACTCGTGTTGTTGATTTTGTCCTGTTTGCTTATTGCAGGAAAACTGTTAACGCATTATGTTGTGAAGACTCTGTAATCAGACAGCTAGCAGTATTATGATTATCAAATATTAAAATTTGACTTAACAATATAGCGCTTCAAATTATATAAGACTTTATTTTTGTTTCAGATATTTTCCAGTTTCCCCTCACAACAATTTGCATCAAACCTCTTGTCTGGTAAGAAATTTCCATTGAAACCAACTGCTGGTAATACTATCTTTTTGGTAATGGGGGCTATATAGGAACCACTTTGTCGGTCCGTCAGTCTGTCCCGAAATTTCATCAGATCTTCACCCAAACTTGGTCACAAATTGTATCTAGATGATGTATAGGTCAAGTTTGAATATGGATCATGCCCGGATCAGAAACTAGGTCATGGGGTCACTTATTGTGTTTTAAACCTGAAGTTTGTCTGGGCCATAACTTTGTCATTTATTTCATACAGTATTTTAAATGATGGAACAGTTCATAATGATTTCAAGACATCTTCTGATCCCTGGAAGATAAACTAGGGATTGATCTGTCTGTATATAACAGTTCAGAGACTTCCAATGTAGCGTGAGATCATGTAATGATAATGTTAAATGGAAATAACATATAACCATACATGACCGGGACTTTTGCCGATTTTCCGGGACATGTATAAAATGTAGCGATATTTATAGACATATGCATTTTTGGTACGTTTTGTTTTGTTTCGCATCGTTAATTGCAAAAGTTCGAAAGCCTATCCGAAATATACTTGATCTATTAACGTCAAATTAAACATTACTAGTTCCTTTACTAGATACAGGCCATGTGTTTTCAGTGTAATCGTTCTAAACATAGATGGTGACGTCACTGCGTTATTGTTATTAAGACCGGTGTGTAACGCGTAGTTGTTGATACGCCTTTTTTCATTTATCACATTTATATAATAAAAAATACAACAATACAGTACCGTTAGATTGTCAACTCAAATCAATTCACAATACATACAACCAATCACATAAAACAAATACAACAAAACAGTACCGGTAGATCGTCAACTTAAAATCCGTACAGTCACACATTAGTTGCACTCTTGTTTCGATGTAGATATAAGTCAATTAACAACCAAAACAATGCCGCCTTTTCGGTTTGACAGCGAACGTGAGACAATCAATATGATAACAGGACCCCTGTTAATTGATCGATTTTGACATGTAGCGTAGTCTGCCTATTCGGGTAGGCATTGTCATGGAGACGCTGCATATATACACAGATTTGAGGTGCAGTTAAGCCTAAGATAAGGTACATGTATATATGGATTTTGTAAATTCGGGGACATTTGACAGATTTCCGGGACAGCGGGACAAGTTTTTCATTTCCGGGACTGTCCCGGAAAATCCGGGACGTATGGCATGTATGATATAACAGTTCATACAGTTTAAGAAATACAATACATTTTATACAATGTCGTTTTTATGCCCCCGAACCAGTGATTTTGAGGGCATATTAAAATCGCTCCGTCCTTTAGTTTGTTAGTCCATCCGTCCGTCTGTAAGTTAGTAAGTCCGTCTGTCAGTCCGTCCGGATTATTTTCCGTTCAATAAGTCAAGCAATTGTCATCAGATCTTCACCAAACTTCATGAAAATGTGTAAGGCAATAACATCTAAGTCAAGTTAGATAATGGGCCAAATAGACCCAGACACCCCTGAGTTATGGCCCTTGAATCATAGTAAAATAGGGTTTTTAGCTCGACTATTATATATGAAATATATATATAGTGGAGCTTTCCTACTCTCCCCGGGGTTCCAGTGTCCGTGAGCGTTGGAATGAACTATAGTGGGGGACATATTGTTTTCGCCCTGTCTGTTGGTCTGTCTGTTGGTTTGTTTGCTCCAACTTAAATATTTTGCCATAACTTTTGCAATATTGAAGAAAGCAACTTCATATTTGGCATGCATGTGTTTCTCATGGAGCTGCACATTTTGAGTGGTGAAAGGTCAAGGTCATCCTTCAAGGTCAAAGGTCAAAATATACCTAGAAAGGTGCAGATTTGCTTCAGTTTTGTGTTTAGGTTCATTATTCCTAAAATATCACAGCTATTACACTATGCCTCCAAACAATATACGAAAGCTTTACCCAAACCAAGACACTCTTGATGTTAGTAATGGTAGGTGAACGTAAGAATTAAATGCTGGCAATTCACATGAAATTGACATGAGGGTTTATTAATTATCCATGGTCCTGATCCCTTTAATATCTGAAATCCCTGTTTGTGCATATAACATAATGAGAACACCCTTTGGGCGACCTAACTTTGTATTTCAATCAGTTTCTTGTTTTGACCATTATTTTTACATTATTATCAAAACTTGTTAGTTTCCTACCCTTGAAAAAGGAGAGGGACTTACGGTTTGCGCTCTGTGTCTGTCAGTCTGACACTTTTCTGGATCCTTCGATAACTTTAAAAGTTCTTCACCCATTTACTTCAAATTAATACTGAACCCCTCTTATGACAATACGGTCAATCTCAACTATGTATGGCCCCATTACCAACCCTGGGGTGCCCCTCCCACATAGGCCACGCCCACCCAAAATTGCCTTTTACTATAATTTCTTCATTTCTACACCGATTCACTTCTAATTGATACTGAACTTCTCTTATGACAATACGGTCAACTATGCATGGCCCCATTACCAACCCTGGGGCGCCCCTGGGTCAAACATGCGGCGTGGGGATGTGCGTCGGTCTCTGCCGCGCCATTTCTAGTCAACATTGGAAACATTGGCATCTTAAAGGAATAAATTATGTATGAGCCCAAATTTTGCAGAACTATGGCCCTTGCTCATTTTTGTTTAGCTCCTCAGCTGAAATCATCATCTAGCAGTCACAATAGTTGAGCGGTTGGAGAGGCATGCATTGCGTCCTACTACTGCTCAGACTATATCATGGTAATGCCTTATCCAAATAACACAAGTATTCACCATGTGCAAATGTCTTGTTGTCTGTATAACTCTCTCTATTAGCTCAAAGTAAAAAGCATTTGAATTTGCACACTTTGGTATTTTAGTTTAATTTTGTTTGGACATTACAATTGTTTTGAAACTAAAGATTAGTGTTGGGGCATTACACTTCTCTTTAAAATGTTTATTTGTGATTATTATTTTTTTCAGTTTGGCAGACAAAACATGCTGATCAAAAAGAATGTGTACCACAGGGGCCAGTGTTTCCATTTGAGTGATTGACAAGGAGAAGAAGAGATGAGAAATGTTATCATCATATTTTAGTCCCTACATTTATAGTGTACAGCTCAATGTATTGAACCGGTGTTGTAGAATATAATTGGAGATACATGCGAACATTATAACATTATATATAAGATGATATTTCAAAAGCAATAAGAAATAAAAAGTATAAAAAGGTCAAAACAGTAAACCTTGTGTTTACAGTGGACAGGTTTAAAGTGGAAGTGACTAGTTAATTGTTGATCATAAGCTGCACTGATGGAAAAAATAGTGGGAAATTACTATCTAGAAAACTGTTTAACGTACGACAACAGTTTTGGAACTTCATAAATGACCGTATGTAACAGGGCTGGGCAGTTTTCCTTATATAGCTATAGTGAAACCTTTTGAACACTAGTGAAGTCACTGTTTTTTTTCCAATCTTCATGCATTTTGGTCGAATATTTGTTCAAATGATGGCTCAGTCCAGTTTCGAAATTTTTATGTCTATTCAAAAAACATATCCACTAGAGCACGAGGCAATTGTCTTTATATGGCTATAATGAAACCTTGTAAATTCTCTAGAAGTGACATTTTTAGCCATATCTCCATAAATTTTGGTCAGAATATTTATTCTAATGATAGCTCAGTTGTCGAGTTTGTAACTGGTTCCGGTTTGTAGACTAACATGGCTGCCAGTGGACATGACAGTTTTTCTTAATGTGCTAGAGTAGAACCTTGTTAACACACAATTGGCCCTTTTTATGTGCATTTTTCATGAAAGATGATCAGAGCATTTGGCCCAATGTAATCTCAGCTGACTTTGAAACTGGATCACATAACGTCAAAAAGTGGGTCAAAATGTCAAATTAAAAAAAGCTTGTAAACACTGGAAGTTGCATTTAAAATTGTGTTCCTTTTTTATGTCCCCCACTATAGTAGTGGGGGACATATTGTTTTTTCCCTGTCTGTTGGTTGGTCTGTTGGTTGGTTGGTTTGCGCCAACTTTAACATTTGCAATAACTTTTGCAATATTGAAGATAGGAACTTGATATTTTGCATGCATATGTATCTCATGGAGCTGCACATTTTGAGTGGTGAAAGGTCAAGGTCATCCTTCAAGGTCAAAGGACAAATATATGGGTCAAAATCGCTCATTTAATGTACACTTTTGCAGTATTTCAATATTCAAGATAGCAACTTGATATTTGGCATGCATGTGTATCTCATTGAGCTGCACAATTTGAGTGGTGAAAGGTTAAGTTCATCCTTCAAGGTCAGATGTCAAATATATGTGTCCAAAATCGCTCATTTTATTATACTTTTGCAATATTGAAGATAGCAACTTGATATTTGGCATGCATGTGTATCTCATGGATCTGCACATTTTGAGTGGTGAAAGGTCAAGGTCATCCTTCAAGGTCAGTGGTCGAATATATGTGGCCCAAATCGCTTATTTTATGAATACTTTTTCTATATTGAAGATAGCAACGTGATATTTGGCATGCATGTGTATCTCATTGAGCTGCACATTTTTAGTGGTGAAAGGTCAAGGTCATCCTTCAAGGTCAAATATATGGGTCAAAATTGATCATGTAATGTCACTTCTGCAATATTGAAGCTAGCAATTTGATATTTGAAATGCATATGTATCTCATGGAGCTGCACATTTTGAGTGGTGAAGGGTCAAGGTCATCCTACAAGGTCAAACGTCATATAGGGGGACATTGTGTTTCACAAACACATCTTGTTTAAAGTTTGTCAAAACATTTGCTGTAATGATAAGCAAAGTCAAGTTTATAAATAATAATTTGTCTACAAATTACATATTTTTCATTAAGTTCATTTATTATTCTAAACTACACCCTCTCAGAATAGTTTAGTTACTTCTGGTCACAGTTGAGCACCTTAGGGCTCTTGTTCAATAATTTGATTGTTTTGGAAAATTGTCATTTTGCCAAAATGTGAGCAAGTCCAAATTTAATTAACCCTGCTTTGTAGTATCTTGTTTTCCTTATATGTAAAAAGTGGAAAATTATCTATGAATCTGACTGCATAGATATTTGGTATTCAGCAAAGCATCGTGTAAATGTAGTAAAACTAAACACAATTGTGTTAGCATAAAACTGGCCATGCCATGGGGGTCAAATGGTAAATACAGACTTGTAGGAAAAAGACTTCTAAAAATTTTATCCGTTAAATATATTTTGTGTACATAATGATTAGCTTTTTCCTTCAACTTATCGCTTTCATGGTGTAAAGAAAACATGCCGACTTACTAAGTAAGTCGGAGATCTGGGTTTGATTCCCAGTGAAAGTCAAGTCACAAGGAAAAATGCTTATTGTTGGAAGGATTTATTAGTTATTCAAAACGTAAGATTTTTTTCTTTGCTCGTTCAGTTACAAATAACAGCAAATGATCTGAAAGTATTTGTTTATAACGTAGAAGTTAGTGTCATGAATAGTAAATTGGAATAATGCACTTAATAGAAACTTAACATATTGTATATAAGACTAAAATACGCAGAAATGAAATACCAGTAGCATTATTAATACATTTTTATACCCCCACAAACGAAGTTTGTCGGTCCGTCTGCCTGTCTTGTCTGTCGGTCCGTATTAAGTGTCTGCTCTCTAATTCAAGTTGTTTTTACCCGATCTTCACCAAACTTGATCAGATGTTGTATCTATATGATGTCTAGGTCAAGTTCGAATATGGGTAATGCCGGGTCAAAATCAAGGCCAAGGGGTCACTTAGTGCGTTTTAAACTTTGAGCATGGTTTCCGCTCTCTAATTATGCACCGCTTCGAAGAAGAAGGGGTATATTGTTTTCCACATGTCGGTCGGTCGGTCCGTCCATCAGATGGTTTCCGGATGATAACTTGAGAACGCTTAGGCCTAGGATCATGAAACTTCATTGGTACATTGATCATGACTGGCAGATGACCCATCTTGATTTTCAGGTTACTAGGTCAAGGTCACAGTTATTCCAAATAATAAAATGGTTTCAAGAAGGTAACTCAAGAATGCTTAGGCCTAGGATCATGAAACTAAGGATCATGAAACTTCATAGGAACATTGATCATGACTGGCAGATGACCCCTATTGATTTTCAGGTCACTAGGTCAACGGTCACAGTGACAAAAACGTATTCACACAATGGCTGCCTCTACAACTGACAGCCCATATGGGGGGCATGCATGTTTTACAAACAGCCATTGTATATACTACTACCCCATGCTCGTATATAAGTAATGCCGTATCAAGCCAGTACTATACTAGCGAGTCATGTATCGGATATATCCTACTACCCATGCTCGTATATAAGTAATGCCGTATCAAGCCAGTACTATACTAGCGAGTTATATAGCGGGTATATCCTCCTACCCCATGCTCGTATATAAGTAATGCCGTATCGAGCCAGTACTATACTAGCGAGTCATATACCGGATATATCCTACTACCCCATGCTCGTACATTAGTAATGCCGTATCAAGCCGGTACTATACTAGCGAGTCATAGCGGGTATATACTACTACCCCATGCTTATATATAAGTAATGCCGTACCAAGCCAGTACTATACTAGCGAGTCATATACCGGGTATACCCTACTACCCCATGTTCGTATATAAGTAATGCCGTATCAAGCCAGTACTATACTAGCGAGTAATATAGCGGGTATATCCTACTACCCCATGCTGGTATATAAGTAATACTGTATCAAGCCAGTACTATACTAGCGAGTTATGTAACGGGTATATCCTACTACCCCATGCTGGTATATAAGTAATGCCGTATCAAGCCAGTACTATACTAGCGAGTTATGTACCGGGTATATCCTACTACCCCATGCTGGTAAACGAGTCTTTTACCGGGTATATCCAACTACCCATGCTCGTATAAGTAATGCCGTATCAAGCCAGTACTATACTAGCGAGTTATATACCGGGTATATCCTACTACACCATGCTCGTATATAAGTAATGCCGTATCAAGCCGGTACTATACTAGCGAGTTATGTACCGGGTATATCCTACTACCCCATGCTCGTATATAAGTAATGCCGTTTCAAGCCAGTACTATACAAGCGAGTTATATAGCGGGTATATCCTACTACCCCATGCTCGTATATAAGTAATGCCGTATCAAGCCAGTACTATATTAGCGAGTTATATACCGGGTATATCCTACTACCCCATGGTCGTATATAAGTAATGCCGTATCAAGCCAGTACTATAATAGCGAGTCATATACCGGGTATACCCTACTACCCTATGCTCGTATATAAGTAATGCCGTATCAAGCCAGTACTATACTAGCGAGTCATATACCGGATATATCCTACTACCCCCATGCTCGTATAAAAGTAATGCCGTATCAAGCCAGTACTATACTAGCGAGTCATATACCGGATATATCCTACTACCCCATGCTCGTATATTAGTAATGCCGTATCAAGCCAGTACTATACTAGCGAGTCATATACCGGATATATCCTACTACCCCATGCTCGTATATTAGTAATGCCGTATCAAGCCAGTACTATATTAGCGAGTTACTATAGCGGGTATATCCTACTACCCCATGCTCGTATATAAGTAATGCCGTATCAAGCCCAGTACTATACTAGCGAGTCATATACCGGGTATATCCTACTACCCCATGCCTTTATATAGTAATGCCGTATCAAGCCGGTACTAAACTAGCGAGTCATATACCGGATATATCCTACTACCCCATGCTCGTATATTAGTAATGCCGTATCAAGCCAGTACTATACTAGCGAGTCATAGCGGGTATATCCTACTACCCCCTTGCTCGTATATAAGTAATGCCGTATCAAGCCAGTACTATACCTGCGAGTCATATACCGGGTATATCCTACTACACACCATGCCTTTAATATAAGTAATGCCGTATCAAGCCGGTACTAACTAGCGAGTTATATAGCCGGTATATCCTACTACCCCCATGCTCGTATATAAGTAATGTCGTTTCAAGCCAGTACTATACTAGCCAGTTATATACCGGTATACCTACTACTACCCATGCTGGTATAAAAGTAATGCCGTATCAAGCCGGTACTATACTAGCGAGTTATATAACGGGTATATCCTACTACCCCATACTCGTATATAAGTAATGCCGTATCAAGCCAGTACTTACTAGCGAGTCATATACCGGAAATATCCTACTACTACCCACCCCATGCTCGTATACCCGTATAGTAATGCCGTATCAAGCCAGTACTATACTAGCGAGTCATAGCGGTATATACTATACTACCCTACCACCCATGCTCGTATATAAGTAATGCCGTTTCAAGCCATACTATACTAGCGAGTCATATACCGGGTATACCTACTACCAATACCCCCATGCTCGTATATAAGTAATGCCGTATCAAGCCAGTACTATACTAGCGAGTCATACCGGGTATATCCTACTACCCCATGCGCGTATAAAGTAATGCCGTATCAAACCAGTACTATACTAGCGAGCCATAGCGGGTATACCTACTACCCCCATGCTCGTATATAAGTAATGCCGTATCAACCCAGGACTATACTAGCGAGTCATATACCGGGTATATCCTATACTACCCCATGCCTTTATATAAGTAATGCCGTATCAGCCAGTACCATACTAGCGAGTTGTATACGGGTATATTCTACAACCCATGCTGGTATATAAGTAATGCCGTATCAAACCGTACTACTATACTAGCGAGTTTATATAGCGGGTATATCCTATACCCCATGCTCATATAAGTAATGCCGTATCAAGCCAGTACTATATTAGCGAGTTATATAGCGGGTATATTCTACTACCCCATGCTCGTATATAAGTAATGCCGTATCAAACCGGTACTATACTAGCGAGTCATAGCGGGTATATACTACTACACGCTAACCCCTGCTCGTATATAAGTCATGCCGTATCAAGCCATTACTATACTAGCGAGTCATATACCGGGTATATCCTACTACCCACCCGCCATCCTTTATATAAGTAATGCCGTATCAAGCCGGTACTATACTAGCGAGTTATATATCGGGTATATCCTACTACCCCATGCTCGTTATAAGTAATGTCGTATCAAGCCAGTACTATACTAGCGAGTTAATATACCGGCTTTACCTACTACTACCCCATGCTGGTATAAAAGTAATGCCGTATCACGTCGTACTATACTAGCGAGTTATATAAACGGGTATATCCTACTACCCCATATCTCGTATATAAGTAATGCCGTATCAAGCCAGTACTTACTAGCGAGTCATATACCGGAAATATCCTACTACCCCTGCCGTATGCCCGGTATAAGTAATGCCGTATCAGCCAGTACTATCAGCGAGTCATAGCGGGTATATACTACTACCCCATGCTCGTATATAAGTAATGCCGTTTCACAGCCAGTACTATACTAGCGA
>NC_068361.1:48388282-48483847 GCF_020536995.1 Dreissena polymorpha | reverse complement strand
TGGCTTGATACGGCATTACTTATATAACGAGCATGGGGTGTAGGATATACCCTTATATACTCCTAGTATAGTACCGGCTTGATACGGCATTACTTTATACCAGCATGGGGTAGTATGGTATACCCGGTATATACTCGCTATATATACTGGCTTGGATACGGCATTACTTATATACGAGCATGGGGTAGTAGGATATACCCGCTATATGACTCGCTAGTATAGTACCGGCTTGATACGGCATTACTATATAAAGGCATGGGGTATTAGGATATACCCGGTATATGACTCGCTAGTATAGTACTCTGGCTTGATACGGCATTACTTATATACAGCATGGGGTAGTAGGATATACCCGCTATGACTCGCTAGTATAGTACTGGCTTGATACGGCATTACTTATATACGGCATGGGTGTAGTAGATATACCCGGTATAACTCGCTAGTATAGTACTGGCTTGATACGGCATTACTATTAAAGGCATGGGGTAGTAGGATATACCCGGTATATGACTCGCTAGTATGTTACTGGCTTGATACGGCATTACTTATATACGGCATGGGGTAGTAGGATATACCGCTATATACTCGCTAGTATAGTACTGGCTTGATACGGCATTACTAATATACGAGCATGGGGTAGTAGGATGGATATCCGGTATATGACTCGCTAGTATAGTACTGGCTTGATACGGCATTACTAATATACGAGCATGGGGTAGTAGGATATATCCGGTATATGACTCGCTAGTTATAGTACTGGCTTGATTACGGATTACTTTTATACGAGCATGGGTAGTAGGATATATCCGGTATATGACTCGCTAGTATAGTACTGGCTTGATACGGCTATTACTTATATACGAGCATAGGTAGTAGGGTATACCCGGTATATGCCTCGCTATTATAGTACTGGCTTGATACGCATTACTTATATACGACCATGGGGTAGTAGGATATACCCGGTATATAACTCGCTAATATAGTACTGGCTTGATCTGGGCCATTACTTATATACGAGCATGGGGTAGTAGGATATACCCGCTATATAACTCGCTAGTATAGTACTGGCTTGAACGGCATTACTTATATACGAGCATGGGGTAGTAGGATATACCCGCTATATAACTCGCTAGTATAGTACCGGCTTGATACGGCTTACTTATATACGAGCATGGTGTAGTCGGAATACCCGGTATATACTCGCTAGTATAGTACTGGCTTGATACGGCATTACTTATACGAGCATGGGGTTAGTTGGATATACCCGGTATAAGACTCGTTTACCAGCATGGGGTAGTAGGATATACCCGGTACATAACTCGCTAGTATAGTACTGGCTTGATACGGCATTACTTATATACCAGCATGGGGTAGTAGGATATACCCGGTACATAACTCGCTAGTATAGTACTGGCTTGATACAGTATTACTTATATACCCGCATGGGGTGTAGGATATACCCGCTATATTACTCGCTAGTATAGTACTGGCTTGATACGGCAGTACTTATATACGAACATGGGGGTAGTAGGGTATACCCGGTATATGACTCGCTAGTATAGTACTGGCTTGGTACGGCATTACTTATATATAAGCATGGGGTAGTAGTATATACCCGCTATGACTCGCTAGTATAGTACCGGCTTGATACGGCATTACTAATGTACGAGCATGGGGTAGTAGGATATATTCGGTATATGAATCGCTAGTATAGTACTGGCTTGATACGGCATTACTTATATACGAGCATGGGGTAGGAGGATATACCCGCTGCATAACTCGCTAGTATAGTACTGGCTTGATACGCATTACTATATACGAGCATGGGTAGTAGGATATATCCGATACATGACTCGCTAGTATAGTACTGGCTTGATACGGCATTACTTATATACGAGCATGGGGTAGTAGTATATACAATGGCTGTTTGTACAACATGCATGCCCCCCATATGGGCTCTCAGTTGTAGAGGCAGCCATTGTGTGAATACGTTTTTGTCACTGTGACCGTTGACCTAGTGACCTGAAAATCAATAGGGGTCATCTGCCAGTCATGATCAATGTTCCTTTGAAGTTTCATGATCCTTAGTTTCATGATCCTAGGCCTAAGCATTCTTGAGTAACCTTCTTGAAACCATTTTATTATTTGGAATAACTGTGACCTTGACCTAGTAACCTGAAAATCAAGATGGGTCATCTGCCAGTCATGATCAATGTACCAATGAAGTTTCATGATCCTAGGCCTAAGCGTTCTCAAGTTATCATCCGGAAACCATCTGATGGACGGTCCGACCGACCGACATGTGGAAAACAATATACCCCCTCTTCTTCGAAGCGGTGCACAATTAGAGAGCGGACACCATGCTCAAAGTTTAAAACGCACTAAGTGACCCCTTGGCCTTGATTTTGACCCGGCATTTCCCATATTCGAACTTGACCTAGACATCATATAGATACAACATCTGACCAAGTTTGGTGAAGATCGGGTAAAAACAACTTGAATTAGAGAGCGGACACTTAATACGGACCGACAGACAAGACAGGCAGACGGACCGACAAACTTCGTTTGTGGGGGTATAAAAATGTATTAATAATGCTACTGGTATTCATTTCTGCGTATTTTAGTCTTATATACAATATTAAAGTTTCTATTAAGTGCATTATTCCAATTTACTATTCATGACACTAACTTCTACGTTATAAACAAATACTTTCAGATCATTTGCTGTTATTTGTAACTGAACGAGCAAAGAAAAAAATCTTACGTTTTGAATAACTAATAAATCCTTCCAACAATAAGCATTTTTCCTTGTGACTTGACTTTCACTGGGAATCCAACCCAGATCTCCGACTTACTTAGTAAGTCGGCATGTTTTCTTTACACCATGAAAGCGATAAGTTTGAAGGAAAAGCTAATCATTATGTACACAAAATATATTTAACGGATAAAATTTTAGAAGTCTTTTTCCTACAAGTCTGATTAACCATTTGACCCCCATGGCATGGCCAGTTTTATGCTAACACAATGTGTTTAGTTTTACTACATTTACACGATGCTTGCTGAATACCAAATATCTATGCAGTCAGATTCATAGATAATTTTCCACTTTTTACATATAAGGAAAACAAGATACTACAAAGCAGGGTTAATTAAATTTGGACTTGCTCACATTTTGGCAAATGACAATTTTCCAAAACAATCAAATTATTGAACAAGAGCCCTAAGGTGCTCAACTGTGACCAGAAGTAACTAAACTATTCTGAGAGGGTGTAGTTTAGAATAATAAATGAACTTAATGAAAAATATGTAATTTGTAGACAAATTATTATTTATAAACGTGACTTTGCTTATCATTACAGCAAATGTTTTGACAAACTTTAAACAAGATGTGTTTGCGAAACACAATGTCCCCCTATATGACGTTTGACCTTGTAGGATGACCTTGACCCTTCACCACTCAAAATGTGCAGCTCCATGAGATACACATGCATTTCAAATATAAAATTGCTAGCTTCAATATTGCAGAAGTGACATTACATGATCAATTTTGACCCATATATTTGACCTTGAAGGATGACCTTGACCTTTCACCACTAAAAATGTGCAGCTCAATGAGATACACATGCATGCCAAATATCAAGTTGCTATCTTCAATATTGCAAAAGTATAATAAAATGAGCGATTTTGGACACATATATTTGACATCTGACCTTGAAGGATGAACTTAACCTTTCACCACTCAAATTGTGCAGCTCAATGAGATACACATGCATGCCAAATATCAAGTTGCTATCTTGAATATTGAAATACTGCAAAAGTGTACATTAAATGAGCGATTTTGACCCATATATTTGTCCTTTGACCTTGAAGGATGACCTTGACCTTTCACCACTCAAAATGTGCAGCTCCATGAGATACATATGCATGCAAAATATCAAGTTCCTATCTTCAATATTGCAAAAGTTATTGCAAATGTTAAAAGTTGCGCAAACCAACCAACCAACAGACCAACCAACAGACAGGGCAAAAACAATATGTCCCCCACTACTATAGTGGGGGGACATAAAAAAGGAACACAATTTTAAATGCAACTTCCAGTGTTTACAAGCTTTTTTTAATTTGACATTTTGACCCACTTTTTGACGTTATGTGATCCAGTTTCAAAGTCAGCTGAGATTACATTGGGCCAAATGCTCTGATCATCTTTCATGAAAAATGCACATAAAAAGGGCCAATTGTGTGTTAACAAGGTTCTACTCTAGCACATTAAGAAAAACTGTCATGTCCACTGGCAGCCATGTTAGTCTACAAACCGGAACCAGTTACAAACTCGACAACTGAGCTATCATTAGAATAAACATTCTGACCAAAATTTATGGAGATATGGCTAAAAATGTCACTTCTAGAGAATTTACAAGGTTTCATTATAGCCATATAAAGACAATTGCCTCGTGCTCTAGTGGATATGTTTTTTGAATAGACATAAAAATTTCGAAACTGGACTGAGCCATCATTTGAACAAATATTCGACCAAAATGCATGAAGATTGGAAAAAAAACAGTGACTTCACTAGTGTTCAAAAGGTTTCACTATAGCTATATAAGGAAAACTGCCCAGCCCTGTTACATACGGTCATTTATGAAGTTCCACAACTGTTGTCGTACGTTAAACAGTTTTCTAGATAGTAATTTCCCACTATTTTTTCCATCAGTGCAGCTTATGATCAACAATTAACTAGTCACTTCCACTTTAAAACCTGTCCACTGTAAACACAAGGTTTACTGTTTTGACCTTTTTATACTTTTTATTTCTTATTGCTTTTGAAATATCATCTTATATATAATGTTATAATGTTCGCATGTATCTCCAATTATATTCTACAACACCGGTTCAATACATTGAGCTGTACACTATAAATGTAGGGACTAAAATATGATGATAACATTTCTCATCTCTTCTTCTTCTTGTCAATCACTCAAATGGAAACACTGGCCCCTGTGGTACACATTCTTTTTGATCAGCATGTTTTGTCTGCCAAACTGAAAAAATAATAATCACAAATAAACATTTTAAAGAGAAGTGTAATGCCCCAACACTAATCTTTAGTTTCAAAACAATTGTAATGTCCAAACAAATTAAACTAAAATATCAAAGTGTGCAAATTCAAATGCTTTTTACTTTGAGCTAATAGAGAGAGTTATACAGACAACAAGACATTTGCACATGGTGAATACTTGTGTTATTTGGATAAGGCATTACCATAATATAGTCTGAGCAGTAGTAGGACGCAATGCATGCCTCTCCAACCGCTCAACTATTGTGACTGCTAGATGATGATTTCAGCTGAGGAGCTAAACAAAAATGAGCAAGGGCCATAGTTCTGCAAAATTTGGGCTCATACATAATTTATTCCTTTAAGATGCCAATGTCTCCAATGTTGACTAGAAATGGCGCGGCAGAGACCGACGCATATCCCCACGCCGCATGTTTGACACAGGGGCGCCCCAGGGTTGGTAATGGGGCCATGCATAGTTGACCGTATTGTCATAAGAGAAGTTCAGTATTAATTAGAAGTGAATCGGTGTAGAAATGAAGAAATTATAGTAAAAGGCAATTTTGGGTGGGCGTGGCCTATGTGGGAGGGGCACCCCAGGGTTGGTTATGGGGCCATACATACTTGAGATTGACCGTATTGTCATAAGAGAGGTTCAGTATTAATTTGAAGTAAATGGGTGAAGAACTTTTAAAGTTATCGAAGGATCCAGAAAAGTGTCAGACTGACAGACACAGAGCGCAAGCCGTAAGTCCCTCTCCTTTTTCAAGGGTAGGAAACTAACAAGTTTTGATAATAATGTAAAAATAATGGTCAAAACAAGAAACTGATTGAAATACAAAGTTAGGGTCGCCCAAAGGGTGTTCTCATTATGTTATATGCACAAACAGGGATTTCAGATATTAAAGGGATCAGGACCATGGATAATTAATAAACCCTCATGTCAATTTCATGTGAATTGCCAGCATTTAATTCTTACGTTCACCTACCATTACTAACATCAAGAGTGTCTTGGTTTGGGTCAAGCTTTCGTATATTGTTTGGAGGCATAGTGTAATAGCTGTGATATTTTAGGAATAAAATGAACCTAAACACAAAACTGAAGCAAATCTGCACCTTTCTAGGTATATTTTGACCTTTGACCTTGAAGGATGACCTTGACCTTTCACCGCTCAAAATGTGCAGCTCCATGAGATACACATGCATGCCAAATATGAAGTTGCTTTCTTCAATATTGCAAAAGTTATGGCAAAATATTAAAGTTGGAGCAAACAAACAACAGACAGACCAACAGACAGGGCGAAAACAATATGTCCCCCACTATAGTTCATTCCAACGCTCACGGACACTGGAACCCCGGGGAGAGTAGGAAAGCTCCACTATATATATTTCATATATAATAGTCGAGCTAAAAACCCTATTTTACTATGATTCAATGCCATAACTCAGGGGTGTCTGGGTCTATTTGGCCCATTATCTAACTTGACCTAGATGTTATTGCCTTACACATTTTCATGAAGTTTGGTGAAGATCTGATGACAATTGCTAGACTTATTGAAAGGAAAATAATCCGGACGGACTGACAGACGGACTTACTAACTTACAGACGACGGATGGACTAACAAACTAAAGGACGGAGCGATTTTAATATGCCCTCAAAATCGCTGGTTCGAGGGCATAAAAACGACATTGTATAAAATGTATTGTATTTCTTAAACTGTATGAACTGTTATATCATACATGCCATACGTCCCGGATTTTCCGGGACAGTCCCGGAAATGAAGAAATTTTCCCGCTGTTCCGGAAATCTGTCAAATGTCCCTGAATTTACAAAATCCATATATACATGTACCTTATCTTAGGCTTAACTGCACCTCGAATCTGTGTATATATGCAGCGTCTCCATGACAATGCCTACCCGAATAGGCAGACTACGCTACGTGTCAAAATCGATCAATTAACAGGGGTCCTGTTATCATATTGATTGTCTCACGTTCGCTGTCAAACCGAAAAGGCGGCATTGTTTTGGTTGTTAATTGACTTATATCTACATCGAAACAAGAGTGTAACTAATGTGTGACTGTACGGATTTTAAGTTGACGATCTACCGGTACTGTTTTGTTGTATTTGTTTTATGTGATTGGTTGTATGTATTGTGAATTGATTTGAGTTGACAATCTAACGGTACTGTATTGTTGTATTTTTTATTATATAAATGTTATAAATGAATAAAGGCGTATCAACAACTACGCGTTACACACCGGTCTTAATAACAATAACGCAGTGACGTCACCATCTATGTTTAGAACGCTTACACTGAAAACACATGGCCTGTATCTAGTAAAGGAACTAGTAATGTTTAATTTGACGTTAATAGATCAAGTATATTTCGGATAGGCTTTCGAACTTTTGCAATTAACGATGCGAAACAAAACAAAACGTACCAAAAATGCATATGTCTATAAATATCGCTACATTTTATACATGTCCCGGAAAATCGGCAAAAGTCCCGGACAATTTAACACAATGTCCCGGAATTGGTCTGAAAAATTATGGCATGTATGGTTATATGTAATTTCCATTTTACATTATCATTACATCTTCTCACGCTAGATTGGAAGTCTCTGAACTGTTATATACAGACAGATCAATCCCTAGTTTATCTTCCAGGGATCAGAAGATGTCTTGAAATCATTATGAACTGTTCCATCATTTAAAATACTGTATGAAATAAATGACAAAGTTATGGCCCAGACAAACTTCAGGTTTAAAACACAATAAGTGACCCCATGACCTAGTTTCTGACCGGGCATGATCCATATTCAAACTTGACCTATACATCATCTAGATACAATTTGTGACCAAGTTTGGGTGAAGATCTGATGAAATTTCGGGACAGACTGACGGACCGACAAAGTGGTTCCTATATAGCCCCCATTACCAAAAAGATAGTATTACCAGCAGTTGGTTTCAATGGAAATTTCTTACCAGACAAGAGGTTTGATGCAAATTGTTGTGAGGGAAAACTGGAAAATATCTGAAACAAAAATAAAGTCTTATATAATTTGAAGCGCTATATTGTTAAGTCAAATTTTAATATTTGATAATCATAATACTGCTAGCTGTCTGATTACAGAGGAGTCTTCACAACATAATGCGTTAACAGTTTTCCTGCAATAAGCAAACAGGACAAAATCAACAACACGAGTATTTATAATATATTCAGAGACAAAGATGATCCATCCATGTCTTTGGAAATAAACAAAGGGCATTTATTTTGGCCTCATTTTAGCCATGTTGATAAATATAAAGGGTCATACTACTTGGTGTGTTACAAGTGAAACACCATCAAAACCAGTGCTCCAGCTTGGCATGAATGGAAGGGCGCAGCACCCTGCCATTCAAAGATTCCAACCTGTCAACCTTGGACACCCTTCATGCCCTTTGATGAAAATGCCGAGTTGGGAATAGGGAGTTACAGTTGTAAGATCGTACGCGAATATCATTTGCCATTTAAAAGGAATCATGATGTTCAAACTTAACCTTTGACCTAGAAGTTGGCAAAGGGTTTGTTTTTAGTTGGTCGCATTTTAGAATTTACAGAGCATATTTTGCAAATCAGTGTGTGCTTAGAAGCCTTAGCTACGGAAAGAACCGCAACTCAATTTGCTAAGAACGATCACCACTGCCTGTCTGCAACAGATGACAAATGATTCTGCTCTAGCAGTGAGTGTATATACCAGCTTGTAAGACGACATTGGCCAGACTAGTGTTTATCATTAAAGTCTGTACGTATTTGTACCATTTTTGACCTCATCCAAGATATCATTGGGACAAATCTTCGGACAAAGTTTCATGATGATCAGACAATAAATGTGGCCTCTAGAGTGTTAACAAGGTTTTACTATATAGCCATAAAAGAACAAATGCAGAGCCCACTGGCAGCCATGTTTTTCAACCAATCAGCATCATGTTTGAACTCGTCCAAGATATTATTGGGATGAATCTTCTGACCATTTTTCATGAACATCGGAAATAAAAGTGGCCTCTAAAGTGTTAACAAGACTTTACTATAGCCATATAATGAAAAAAATGCCCCGCCCCCTGGAAGTCGTGTTTTCCAAGCAAATGTACCCATTTTCAAACTCTTTCAAGATATCATTGAGACCAATCTTCTGAGCAAATTTCATGAAGCTTGACAATAAATGTGGCCTCTAAAGTGTTAACAAGGTTTTACTAAAGCCCTATAAGGAAAAATGCCCTGCCCCCTGGTGGCCATGTTTTTATAGCAACCATACCCATTTTCGAACTCATTCAAGACATCATTAGGACAAATCTTCTGACCAAGTTTCATAAAGATCAGACAATAAATGTGGCCTCTAGAATGTTAACAAGGTTTTACTATAGCCATAGAAGGAAAAATGCTCTGCCCCCTGGCAGCCATGTTTTTCAACCAATCCGCATCATTTTTAAACTTGTCCAAGATATTATTGGGATGAATCTTCTGACCATGTTTCATGAAGATCCGACAATAAATGTGGCCTCTAGGGTGTTAACAAGATTTTACTATAGCCATTTATAGCCATATTAGGAAAAATGCCCCGCCCCTTGGCAGCCATGTTTTTCAAGCAAACATAACCATTTTCAAACTCATCCAAGATATCATTGAGACCAATCTTCTGACCAAATTTCTCGAAGATTGGACAATGCAGCCTCTAGAGTGTTCACACGGTTTTACTAAAGCCATATATAACCATGTATGGACCATATATAAATAACCATATAAGGAAAAATGCCCCGCCCCCTGGTGGCCATGTTTTTAAAGCAACCAAAACAATTTTCAAACTCATCCAAGATATCATTGGAAAAATGTTCTGACCAAGTTTCATGAAAATCTGACAATAAATGTGGCCTCTAGAGTGATAACAAGGTTTACTATAGCCATATAAGGAAAATGCCCCACCTCATAAATGCCATGTTTTTCAACCAACCGGCGTCATTTTAAAACTTGTCAAAGATATTATTTGGTTGAATCTTAAGTAATATGCATATAATAATGGAAAAAGGGCCATTATTCTTACAAAATGCTTGATACAGTTGTCTGCTCTTCTTTATAGATTGGGGTCATGTTGGTAAATAAGTTTGCAAAATATGAAAGCAATATGTCAAGGGACGTTGAAAATATTTTAGGTGGTACGCCAACTTTAACATAGATTTATCAATAATATGAATATTCAAAATGGTAAAGGGGCCATTATTATTACAAAATGCTTGATAGAGTTGTCTGCTCTTGTTTATAGGTTGGGGTCATGTTGGTAAAGAAAAATGCAAAATATGAAAGCAATATGTCAAGGGACATTGAAAATATTTGGGGTAGTAAACAAACTTAAAATTTGCTGCATTTTCTAAGTGGAAAAGGGGCCATAATTATTACAAAATGCTTGATAGAGTTGTCTGCTCTTGTTCATAGGTTGGGGTCATGTTTGTTAAGAAGTATGCAAAATATGAAAGAAATATGCCAAGGGACATTGAAAATATTTGGGGTAGTACGCAAACTTTTAACATTTGCATGCTCACACTAACGCCAATGCTAAGGCTAACGCAAACGCCGGGTGAGTAGAATTGCTCCACTATATAGATTTCATATATAATAGTCGAGCTAAAAAGGGTCTTTCTGTAAATCTTTAAGAGAACAAATTAAAAACTCAACAGGCCTTTTTATCATTAAATATGCTTGTTTCCATATATAATTTAAGGCCCTAAAATCATTCAGGATATAACTTTGAACATTTTTTACAGAAATAAAATGATCTTAAAGTTCTCTGCAATGCAAAGTAATTTTTACACACTAGATATTTAAAAAAAAAAATTGTTAACTTGTCCATGCTATTCGGGCCAGCTGTGCTCTAACTGCCTATGGAAAATCTTGATTATATATATATTATATATATATACCTGTTGTGACCCTTGAGATCCTTATGAAATGTTCATAATTCACTAATAACTGTATGTAAAAAAAAAATAGTATTACCAGATAATCGGGTTCAAAAGTTATTTCTTTCAAGACAGGATGGTTGGTGGGAAATGTCTTCCGACGAAACTGAAAAACATCTAAAACAAAAAGAAAGTGACTTCTTGTATAATTTGAAGCACTATTCATTTTAATACAATTGTGTTTTGACAGCCATAGTTCTGCTGAGCCTAAAAATTAAAAGTAGGTCAACAAAACACAAAATGAAATCCAATGCATCACCAAATCTTCAACATATCCAATTAATAAAATTAATTTTTATATATAGACGGTTTTGATACATGGCACAACATCAGGGGTGTTAAAAGTCCCAATTTTGAAATCCTTATGATAAAGTCTGGAGTCTGAGGCTGTAGGTCCCTTACAGGTAGAGCCCCCCAAAGCCATAGTTCATTGTTCTTTTTATAGTCTTAGTTGCTATTTCTGGTAGTAAAATGCAAAATATTATAAGCCAGACCACTAGTAACACTCGATGTGTAATTGTCATTTTATATAAATGTTATGAAGAACATCGATAACAAGGGCTGTTTGTAAAACATGCATGCCCCCCTATGGGCTGTCCATTGTAGTGGCAGCCATTATGTGAATACGTTTTTTGTCACTGTGACCTTGACCTTTGACCTAGTGACCTGAAAATCAATAGGGGTCATCTGCGAGTCATGATCAATGTACCTATGAAGTGTCATGATCCTAGGCAAAAGCATTCTTGAGTTATCATCCGGATTTTTTTTTACTGTTTCGGGTCACCGTGACCTTGACCTTTGACCTAGTGACCTGAAAATCAATATGGGTCATCTGCATGTCATGATAAATGTACCCATGAAGTTTCATGATCCTAGGCGTAAGCGTTCTTGAGTTATCATCGGAAACCATTTAACTATTTCGGGTCACCGTGCATTTGGCTTTGACATAGTTACCTCAAAATTAATACGGGTCATCTGCGAGTCATGATCAATCTACCCATAAAGTTTCATGATCCTAGGCATATGTGTTCTTGAGTTATCATCCGGAAACCATTTTACTATTTCGGGTCACCGTGACCTTAACATTTGACCTACTGACCTCAAAATCAATAGGGGGTCATCTGCGAGTCATGATCTATCTACCTATGAAGTTTCATGATCCTAGGCGTATGCGTTTTTGAGTTATCAACCTGACGCCATTTACTATTTCGGGTCACCGTGACCTTGACCTAGTGACCTCAAAATCAATAGGGGTCATCTGCAAGTCATGATCAATCTACCTATGAAGTTTCATGATCCTTGGCATATGCGTTCTTGAGTTATCATCCAGAAACCATTTTACTATTTCGGGTCACCATGACCTAGAGCTTTGACCTAGTGACCTCTAAATGAATAAGGATCATCTGCGAGTCATGATCTATCTTCCTATGAAGTTTCATGATCCTAGGCCTAATCGTTCTTGAGTTATCATCCGGAAACCACCTGGTGGACGGACCGACAGACCGACCAACCGACATGTGCAAAGCAATATACCCCCTCTTCTTCGAAGGGTGGCATAATAAATGTTAATCCACTAACCATACAGTAAAACAACTGTCCAAAAATATATCCAGATATGTCTTTTGCAAATGAAATAATATATGCACTTAGTTTGACAGCAGAAAATGGAAATTTAATGATGGGGGACATATGCTACATTTTGTAGTATGTAAGATTTCTGGAAAGTAGTCAAGAGGTTAGGTCAGTTACTTTTATGTCCGTGTCAGCGGATAACCAATCAGACAATAGTAAAACAAGGGACAAAATTGTCACAAAACCAGATTTTCAATGTAGAAAAAAGTCTGATAGAGGGAGACAACTCAAACTGAACTGATTGTTTATAATTAACCCCCTTTGTTTCAAAATAAATATATTTTTAGTTGTGGCGACCTTGACCTTGGAGATATTGACGTAATTCTAAAGTGCAATCGTCCCACGATGGTGAACAAATATGCCAAATCATTTTTAAGTCTCACAATGAATGACATAGTTTTGGCCCGGACAAGCTCTTTTATGGCCATTTTTGACCTTTGAACTCAAAGTATGACCTTGACCTTGGATATATTGACGGTATTCTTTTGAGCGACACACCGTCTAATGATGGTGAACAAATGTGCCAAATGATTTTAAATTCTCACCAAGAACCACAACGTTATGGCCCGGACAAGCTTGTTCAGTCCGCCCGCCAGCCGGCATTTGCCAATTTAATAACCCGTTTTTTTCTTTAGAAAACCTTGTTAAAAAGACCAGGAAAAATCCATACTAAGCACACATGCCCGGCATGCCAATGAAGCAATTACAATATTTGTTCACACCCCCTTAAAACAAATCATCGGATTTACACTGATCTAAAATTCAATCCTGAATGGCTCAAATTGGGATTTCCAAATAATCCGGACAATTAACACCCTTGCAACATGCATGGGTTGCTAAGTTACTAAATGTCCTACATATAACAAATTCAGAATTTGTGTACCATCCCACTCACATAAATAGCAATTGCAAGATGATGTCCATTACATGTACAAACCTGTTTGTTATCATTCTGACCTTTTTGTACTTCTATAGTTTTTCAAATTTTAATGTGATTAAAGTGCAAACACCTGATTATAGAAGGTATACCTAAGATCATATTGCTTGCCATGAGTAATAATCCAACAGATTGGCTTTGTTTGTATGCCAATAGATAGAGCTTGCACATTCTTTTTCAATATGTGGTTATGGACAACTGTAAACATTACTTCATGTATTTTAAGGGACCTTTGCATTTTTTGGTAAATTGACAAAATAAAACAAGAGCTGTCACCATAGGATGACTTATGCCCCCTATAAATGCTTGATAGAAGTTATGAGCTTTTCCGAAACCTAAACACAGATTTCGAAACCTAAATGCGGACCCTAAGTTCAAGGTCACAGGGGTCAAAATTTGTGTGCGCATGGAAAGGCCTTGTCCATATACACATGCATACCAAATATGAATGTTATATCTCAAGGGACATAGAAGTTATGAGCATTTTTCAATATCTAAACGCAGATTTCGAAACCTAAACGCGGACCCTAACTTCAAGGTCAAGGTCACAGGGGTAAAATTTTTTGTGCGTATGGAAAGGCCTTGTTCATATACACATGCATACCAAATATGAAGGTTATATCTCAAGGGACATAGAAGTTATGAGCATTTTTCAAAACCTAAACGCAGATTTCGAAACCTAAACGCGGACCCTAAGTTCAAGGTCACAGGGGGTAACAATTTTTGTGCGTATGGAAAGGCCTTGTTCATATACACATGCATACCAAATATGAAGGTTATATCTCAAGGGACATAGAAGTTATGAGCATTTTTCAAAACCTAAACGCAGATATTGAAACCTAAACACGGACCTTAAGTTCAAGGTCAAGGTCACAGGGGTAAAAATTTGTGTTCGTATGGAAAGGCTTTGTCCATATGCACATGCATACCAAATATGAAGGTTATATCTCAAGGGAAATAGAAGTTATGAGCATTTTTCGAAACCTAAACGCAAAGTGTGACAGAAATACGGACCGACAGACGGACAGTCTGATAACTATATGCCCCCTTTTCTTTGAAAGGGGGCATAAAAATTGTTTCAGACTTGCACATTTTTGTTGCAGTTATGATATTTGTGAGAAAACAGTTATACTTAACATTAACAACCTGAAAATGATAAATCGTTGCAAAGCAAAACAATTGAATAATTTGGAGTTCTGTTGTCGTTTTTTGTGACACTACGAGCTTTGCTTATAGAAACTAAAAGTATAAAATAATTTATGAGCATGGATGGCCGTCTTAGCGTTAGACTTTTACTCCAGAGGTCAGTGGTTCGAGCCCAGATGAGGCAGAGGTCAGTGGTTCGAGCCCAGATGAGGATTACTTATTCTTTTAATTTGTTCTTGTTTTTTAATTGAGCTTTTTAGATTTAATGTTTACATTTATAAATATAACGCATTTAATGACAAACTTCAATACATGCCATAATCTGTTATAAGGTCCCTTAAATACCAAGATGAGTATCAAGGAACCTGAGTGAAACATTTTATTTTATTTCGGATATATACAGGACTGCTTATTGGAAACAAAAAGTTTGCTCGATTCTTGAATGACTTACAAAAATGTTTATCAAATCAAGTAGGTTCGTTTATTCTTCGTCTGTTGTCCCATCTCGCCAACAGTCAACCAGCTCCCTCCAGGCTTGTCAGTTCCAGGCGAGTCTCTCTAGCTGCCCCCATTTTGGCCCATCTGCTTAGAATCTGCATCCAGGTCACGGCGCCAGGTGTTACTGTATTTGAAATAAAGTAGGTTGGATGCCATTAAATGTGACTTTAAAAACCATAATGACAGACAAAATAACAGGTTTATTTCCCTTCAATTAATAACAAGCAAATTTATTTAATTGATATCCCCTGCTAATTAGCTTCTGGACACAAAAGTGTTATATTTGACACTCAGGTAAAAAAGCATTTTTTTAGGTTCGAAGGGCCATAACTCTGTTATTAACAGATAGTGTACAATGCCATTTGGCATGCATCATCCTCTTATCTATACATATACTCATACCAAGTTTCAATGAAATCCACCAAAGCACTTCCAAGATATGGCTCCCAACACAAAAGTGCCGGATGGACGGAAAGACGGGCGGACAAGGCCAAAACAATATCCCTCCGCCTATTGCAGGGTGATAATAACATGAATGTAAATTAAAGCCAGCACATATATGAATTAACTGCCTAGATGGGTGTATTAAATATAATTTAGGGCTGTACAATACTTACTGATATGTGAGCATATATTTACTTTTAGTAAATATAAATAAATGTAACAGTAATACTTACACACTTGTGACTGTGAGTTTATACATGTAACTAAACTTCCTTTATAATTTTATAACAGTTTTTTTATTCCTGCCATAGTATAAAGAAGTCACTTGCTCAATAACACATTTAAGCATGAGCTGTTTTTTTAAATCTGCATACATAAGAAAACATCGAAAAAAAACACAAGAGGAGCATGTATCCGAAAGTAAATTACGTCCGAAATCAGGCAAGTTAAGCATGCGCGAAATTCACCAAAACATCGATTAAATATGGTTTAAACAGAATCATATGTAAAACGTGAATGATAAATTAAACATTATCCAACAAAAGCATGCAGCTTTAACCAAAAAACAACAGCAAAAATCAGCAATATAGCGATGTTGTTGAATAACTCGGCGAAGGCTAGCAAGAAGAGAATTTTCCAGGGGAAACAACTAAAAAGTAATGCAAACGGATTTAAATGACTCATGCACGAAAGTTTATAATATAGCAACAACACATGATTTAGCTATAGAATTAGAATGCGAAAGATTTTTTTAACTATTACTCGAAGATTCCTTAACTAAATAAAATATCAATAAAAGTTAAAACTTTGAGTTTGACCTACTTAGCAATCAATGGTCAAAACAACCTCGAAATAGCTTTTTCTTCATGTCAACAATACAATTGTTGAGTTAATGTTGACGTAATACTTATTAGTATTACTAATAATGATAATACTATCCATATTCTCTACTTAGAATATTCATCATATTAAAATATCCAATAAATGTAGTATATTTCTTTTCACGCTAACAATTCAAGATGGCTTACAATCGGTTTTGCTTGGGCATGCGCATTGCAAACCTATTTGGTTTGGTCCCGCCTTTTTCTCCATATATGGTCATTTGAGCTTGTGGACGGCCCAATCGCACATTCTCGGCCCTTTCCGTCAAACATCGGATAAGTACCTCGAAGGAGATAGTATGAATACACATTTCGGAAGCGGTATTGCGGTCTACCTACGCAGGCCTACGCGAATCAAAATTACATAGTAACAAGAAATATCTTTAAAAAAGATATACGGCGTTGATTGTGGTTGGAGTTTATGGAAGGTAAAGATTTAAATGAATGAGATCAAGGATAGCTAATATCTTTTTCTGTGCAGTTTTTAGCTGCATCAAACGCAGTACGGGATGTAACGCGGAGTTTTCGCGGCTTATTTTACATTATTACATATTGCTGGTCATAAACCTATAGATACAAAAAAGAAAACCAAAGTCAACCGGCCACACGCGAAGTCTCCGTACATATTTTAAATATGTATACGCGCGTTCTTCGAACAAACCTGTTTGAGTGGTTTATCGGGAATTGCTACGTGTATTTGATTCGATTATTAACAGTATCGAGAATCATCGCGCTCATACTTAATACATTAGTCAATATGCTGCAATAATACATTAGTAAATATGATGGAATAATTCTTGTTAATTAATTAAAAATAATATTTATCATGGTATTGTTGAAAACACATTAAGAATCTATTATTGACATGCCATAAAATAATATCGCTGGATATCTTCATTTCACATCTTTCTGGTGGTAAAGAAAATTCCGGTTCACCTAGTTCACGCTATAGCGTCTTTATTATATAACTATTATATAACTGACCGCGAACTCCGAACAGCACAGAAGGTCTGATCTGTATATAAACTCTGACATTCAAACACACTAACCGCGAACTGACCCCTTATACCTTGCGGGTTTAAATGCAACACATTAAAGTGAGGCATCGCTTCCACTGCTCTTTATACTTTTACATATAACATGTTGACAGGAATATGCAAGTCAGTACTAAATATGAGAACATGGCCTTTAAGTACACAACGTTCTCGCGCTGAAAATCCTCTGAAAATAAAAGATGTACGCACAAACTGTATTGATGTCGAGATTGAGTGTAAAACTGTTCTATCTATAAAGCCTTTTTATTAGAGATAAAACTGTTTCATGCTGAACACGCAGTAAAACAGTGTTACAAAGACGCGGACATGTTTCCAATGTTCTAGTGGTATTATCAAATCAGCCAATGCAGTCAATGAAGTGTATTCATCTGTACTTGGCCGCGGGAAGTTTTATTTGAGTTCTATTTGACGCTAACAAAGGTCAGGCTAAGGTGAAAAGCTGGCGTATACAGCTGACGCCGAAAAACAAACATGGCCGGTTTTGCGAGTTGTTTACATTTTGCAAAGATGAAAATGGGGATTTTCTATGCCCTGAAGTACAAACTCTACAGGAGTTATGGACGCCATCGTTGTTATTGTTTTTGTTGTTGGAACATTCCTCATTCTATACATAGATGGTGACGTCACTACGTTATTATCACCTCTATACTTAGACGCATCACGCACCTCCATTTGGAGGCATTTATGACTACGACACAAAGAAGTCCGCGGATGAATTAAGAATTTGCTTTATAAGTAAACTTTCATGTTATGATTTAAACTTTAAGTATAATTTTGTTCAGTCTTACGGTCTTATGTAAGTATTAATTAAAATTTTCGTAAGTTTTCAACAATTTCGCTCTTTATTCATTTTTTTTAAACTGTACTTTCACTTTCGGTTGTATAACAACATGTATCCTTTATTGACGAAAGTTTGCAATGAAAAAGCGTTTTCAAAACCGCTTAAAAAGTTTCAGAAGGTGTATCTGATGCATGTTATGAATAGACACAATGTCATAGCTATATTGCCGACTAGTATGGGAACAATTTGGTATTTCAAGTGGCTCCATTTGAATTGCAAGAGAAGTTCAAATTGACTTGTTCAGTTTGTTAAATTTTGACACCCTAATTATATATTTTTTTATAAGTGCCTGATAGATTTTTTTCTTTAAATAATTGAGATCAATGAAAATTTTAGTAAACGCACAGCATTGATGTTCTATGATGGTCATTTTTTAGTGGAATAGTATGTTACAATAAAACAATTATAACTATTGTATAAATGAATTTAGATTAGGTGTCATCTTTAAATGGGGTAGTAATTCATTATATGAGATTAGCACATTACATAGTTGAAAAATAAATAACACTTTAATGACTTACCATAGTAAAATAAAGTAGAATAGAATATGTTGCAGGTCATAAAATGTAAAACTGAAATTGAAGAAGCTTTACAAATATTTTACACTGACAACACTGCTGGTTTTCCAAAAAAAAAATCCTTCCTATCTACCTGCCCTAGTTTTTTGGGGCAAATTTAAATATTATTAATATAATTGAGTTAAATTATTAAAATATCAATATGTTTTGATTACATTAGCTTATTATATTATTAATAATAAATACTTTGCAAGGAAAGTCCAATTCTGTTTTAATTAGTCTTAATTAGGTACTAGTAAAATTGAAAATATCAGTGACATCCAAAACTTGGCTTAAATGCGTATGAATGCATATTTTCTTTGACAGTTACATAGTACCCTATTTAATTGGATTAAAAACAACAAAAAACTATAGTTTTACAACCCAGCCCAAGTTGACTCAAACTGAATTAATTCATCAATTGATCCTATTTAATTATATTAAAAACAACATGTGTAAGATTTTGAGAATATCCCATGTGTTCCTCTAGTATTCCTCTAGTACACCAACATGCACGTCTTTCTAATGATTTACATGCACTCCTTAAACAGTTTAACAAAAATAATGAATGATTAATCCAAAGAAAACAACAAACAAGCTGCTTCATATAAAAAGTTTATTACATAAGATTACATAAGCAAAATAATCATTTTGATAATAAATCAAGATTATACTTCAACCAAACCATTATAAATTTATTGTGGGGTGGGGGGGGGGTAATGTAAGCACTAAAACTAAAATGGGGGAAATGTCTGGGGAGGGAACATCTTAGGGCGGGCGTCCGGAATTCCTGCTAAGGGCGACAGTGTTGTTAATGTGTCTTTAGAAGAAATAACTGAAGGAAAGTACTTATTGGTGTATGCCCATCCAGAAGCATTTCTCAGCATATCAATTGGAACAGCAATATTGAATGCATTTGAAAGAGATATAACTGTTTCATGAATTGCTTTTGTTGAAGCCCACAAGTCATGGTCCTTTAATGGTAGCTTTCCTATTAGTGAATTTTATACTTATTTTTTACTCTACAATCTAGCTCTTTTGTCATAAAATGAGAAGTTTTATTATCCAACAGGTTTTGTGTTTGAACCTCACAAATTTTATAATACCAAAGTCCCATCATATAATCATCATCACAATCAGCAGCAGCATTATCATATTCATCATCATCATCGTTAGCAGCAGCATCAGTGTGTTGTATTATCAGAATTCAATACAAATACAAACACAACCATTACAACTCTTACTACTACTACTACTACTAATTAATTAATTATCTACTACTACAACAAGAACAACAACTACGACTACTACTACTGATCTTACTTCTACTACTACTAGTCTACTACTACTACTACTACTACTACTACTTCTACTACTACTACCACCACCACCACCACCACAACCACCACCACCACTACTACTACTACTACTACTACTACTACTACTACTTGGTACACCAGAACTTGTTGTCCATGGAGACGATAATGAGAACTCCCAGAGTATTGATCGAACCCTCGCCCAGCGGACATCATTCTCTACACCATAGCGACCATGAATTAATATTTGATGCCATGTACAACATAATTCACCTTATTACACAAAACATGGAATACACAAAATGAATGAAAATGCTTTAAAATAAATGCAAATTTGAAGTTTGAAACAAAACAACCTAAGCAATACATAATAAGAAACACTACATTATTGAATCACTGATGCCATGAACATTTTAGGGTGTAACACCTTATGTACATGTACCAGACCTTTTATGTACTACCGGCACTTTGAAACTTTACGTACCACCTACATAAAATATAGGTGTTATTTCCATTCATTCATAGCAGTCCTAATGAATTAAGGTCATTCTCTAAACATGCTTAAAGTCTAAAGAAGGAAATAATTTGATTTTTTTTACAGTTTGAACATAAAGATCATTCTCTCTTCTCTTCAAAGTATCACATTTCAATTATACAATATAATACAAACATTTTAGACTTTATAATCCTTAGTCAGGATAAGATAAGAGACAAATGAATTTTTATAATTTACTTCAATTTCAGGTAAGACTAATAAATCATTTATTAAGTACTTCATGTACTTGGGCTAATAAATTAAACTAAGACACTCAGTGACACTTAGACAATCTGACAAAATATAAAATCTATGGCCAATATAGATCTATAAGTCTAAATTCATAAATACTATCACACAAAATACATTTCATCAATAACACACATTCATATTAAATTAGTTATCTCTTTATATTATAACTATGGTACATAAAGTGTCAGATAGTGGTACATAAAGTGTCGGTACATAAACGGACTGGTACGTAATGTGTGACATTCAACATTTTAAAAATCAGTTAACAATATATGGACTTCATTGTTTTGCATATACGCATTCAAAGCATATTTATTAAAAATTAAAACACACTGTTCATGGCTGTATCTTTTTATTTATACATGCATCAACTATTCTGGTTATTAATACATTTTTAAAATTATATATAAACAAGAGCAGCACATTATGGGTGCCAAGCTAGGCTGCGGTGCAGTTTTGAATAAATGAAATTTATTAAAAGAATTTTTAGAGGTTAGTGACCTTGACCTTTGACCGAGTGACCCCAAAATTGGTGTGGTGTGTAGAAATCATCAAGGTGCATATACATGTGAGGTTTCAATGTTTTAGGTGGAAGCACTTTGATTTTTGAGCCTATGTAAAGGTTTTAGCACGACGCGGACGTCTGACGACGAGCTGTCTATGACAATACCTAGGGTTTTCCCCGAAAACAGCCGAGCTAAAATTGAGCGCCATTAGTCCAATTTTTTGACGCTCTTAAATATTAAGCTACTTTTTATATGGGTAATATTTGTAGCAAAGAATTTAGCCCATATAAAAAGTATCTCTAAATTCTTTGCGCTTATTATAAATAAGACTAGAGCGCCATATAAATTAAATGGAAAACATACATTATGTCATTGTCAAGAAAAATAAAGCTGTAAAAATCTCACCTGCTCGTCTTTGATGTTGCAATTAGCACATTCAGCATTTTCAGTATCTACTAAATAAATATATGAAAGTGCCAAATGTCCAAGATACCATGACGTCCTCCTCAAAATGTTAGATCCTTTGAACTCCATTTATTTTATCCCTGATTAATCCTCTCACACATGAGGCCTACATGTAAGATTCCTTGTAATGTTCACAGCGTTTATTTTAAATTGTTCACGTTCTCAAATTTTAGCAGGTATTTAATTATAAATATTTATTTATGATTTTGATTTATTTACTATTTCGAAGATACAGTCTTGCAACGTGTTTAGTTAGTCTAAGTTACGTGTTTAGTGATTCTTACAAACAATAGACTGACATAAAAAGTGGCTCCTTTTGAAGCACAAACTGCATCCATGTATATATTACAGCTGGCCCGGTTTGATGGGGCCTGTTTTTGATAATAATTAATTACCATTTTTCACTTCCGTGTTTATTATGTTTACCAACGCCATGATGGAAAAAAGTCCGTTTCCCACAATCCTTAGCGCGCATTCACACAGGTCAGTAAGACCGGTGTGACACAATGGAACATTCCTTAGAATGGTATCACGTGGGCGGACTACTTTCAACCCGTATTTCTCCCGAGTCCGATTATGATAATCTGCGAGGGGTACCGAATGGTGGACGGCCGTGGACCATCCACCTACAGTTGCATTTATCAGATGTTCGCATCCCAATAACTACCGCCAGGACGATACCATTGTGTATAGAACCAGACATCCCACACGGCAAGCTCGTAAAGAACGTCATTTCCGGTTACTATGACGTCATATGTGACGTAGGCTTTAAAGTAATACAACCGAAAAGTATCAGATGCTTGAGAGGAGTTTGGAGCGAGCCGTTACCGCAGTGTGGTATACGTAAGTGAAAATTTTCGAGACCTCCTTGCAATTGTATAATCTTGTTACTGAGGTCTAGGAATGAGACAGAACAACAAACTGTGTTCATTCTCACTATTTCTTACAGTTTGTAGTTCAACTAAGTTTCAGAGGTAACCATGATCAGATACATTCTGTCGATACAAACAATAATAAGCATGAAATAGCATTTCGTCACATCCGATTGTATTATCAAAGTGTTTTGCGAACATACGTTTGTAGGTAAAGACAGAATTATCTGTACGTATTCAGTCATCTGTAAGAAAATACCAAATTGTTCCGTTGACATACATTATGCAGATCTGTTCCAGTGTTCATACGTAACAGATAACAAATAACATATAACTATTATAATAACATATAACCGCTATTATATTTTAAATAGTTAACAAAAATTATTGCCGTCACTGTCATGAATGAACATTGTTCTATATTAATAGGTTATATGATTATAAGGTATAACTTTAATATTTTTTAATTAATATACCAGTGCGATGCCCACAGTTGAGTGCCAATTTCACACTATTTCAATCACGTCGATATTCAACCAGAACCGGGTCCGGTTATGCACAGCCCGTCGGTCGGGCATTGAACTCTGGACTCCCCCATGGTGCGGCGGTGAAGATAAATTGCGGTGACGACGCATACCCAACACTCGGAGTTGAAAGGGCATGGTGTCACGAGGGCCGTTGGTTGCCAAGGGAACCTATCTGCAAAAGTAAGTAAACCATTCAATCAATGATATCATAGATATGAATGTGTGTAATTCCTATTGTTAGAAGAATATTTACTTCAATACTGAATATGGAAAGCTTACACTTTGCAGTGCTTGGGTATGTATGAACGTGAATGTCATTACAATAATATGGTAGTACTGAAATACAAATATTATACATATTTGTATATGAAAAATGAGTTTTAGCTTTTGAACGATATATTCATGAAATGCCATAAATTTATTGTATTTCTTGGACGTTTATTGGATGGAGATGATAACTCCACTATTGTCTCATCTTTTAAACATTCAAATTGACAGTAATGTTTAAAGATACAATCTAGAACCACATGTTTGCATATTTAGAACACTATGCTCCTATTTAGAACAGTATACTCCTGAAGGACAACAATATAGACAATTTTCACGATATATATTTTTCTGGTTGCTATTTTCATATTTTTTTTAAATGAGTCCATCTATGTTGCAGCCACTCGGATTTTGATCCGCCTGTTGTTTCATCCCAGCGTAATATATCGAAATCTGATGCACTGTAAGCTAGTTCGCAGGCGTATTAATGTTTCTGATAATAGCTGATAATGCTTTCTGTAAACTATATTCTCACGCAGGCTTGGAGCTTAAAATGTGTTTTAAATTCATTTCATTAATCTCATTTCATTATCGCCTGTTACAGAGTATTGCGCCCGGCCGGCGTCTGTGAATTTCAATGATGCAAATACACAACTTCCGGTTCCGGAACTCGTGATGGACGGTGTCAGTGTAACACAGACTTGCGCGGACGGAAATACCCGCATGAACAATTGCGCCGACGGAAGTTGGCTCCATGGTTTCCTACCATGTCTGTAAAGTGGCTTACTACGTACGACGATATCGCTATTGATGGAAACCGGAAATAACTGACTAACGTCTACACAATTCTAGATCTCAGTCTCAAGCCTCATTATCTGAAATATTTGCTTCATTCAAGGTTAAAAAAGTACATTAATGGAGCATTTTAGAGTGGGACTAAATGTCTACTCAATCAAATAGGACCTGGCTGTTTTACATCTAAGGCATCTCATTTGCTGATACAATTTTGACGCATTTGCTTCGAAACTGTAAACGGTGAAATATCCTTATTGAATGAGAGATTAGATTGAGTGTGAAGTATAGAAAACTCAATGTTTTTTCCACCTCAGAAATGTCATTTTCACATTTTGTTTTTACCCCTTGTTTTCTGAAATGAAAAATGATAGACTAGTGTGATGCCAGGTAAACGAAAACTCGAAGTTTAAAAATAAAGAACGTTTTGAAAATAATTATTTTATACAAGCAAACACAGTATTAATAGGCAGCCAGCTTAAAAATATGTATGTTCTGCACTCTGATTGTAGGTACATGAAAACAAAAGGGACAAATATGCGTTTGTTTGGTTAGACAATTTTAGATAGTTTGTTACATCGCGTTTGTGTTTATAGGATACAGAGTTCACGGCTATAGCTATAATTCAAAACATTGTTAATTATTGCAAATAGTATGTATACTTTTTCATATGATATATTCACAAAGTTTGTAATACATTTTTCATTAATACAATACGGAGAAATGTACTTTGTTTATCTATATACTTAAGCATGAAGTGCATATGGCGAGCTTTTGTGATTAATCTATGTCCGGCGGTGGCTGCTGGCTAGATTGTTCATCCAAAGTTCACGAAACTTAAACAGAATGATTATTTTGTAAATCTACATTCATGACTTAATATAAGTGAAACTTGGTCAGATTGTTTATCTTGACATTATCTAGGTCAAGTACAGAATAATGTTAATAGAGTTGTTTACCCTCGGGACTTCGGTTAAAAACCATTTTCCGAGCACACTGCTTAATATAAAAACTATGCGGTAAAAAGGTCTTATACGGCCATATGTTCAGCCCGATTTTACTGGGCTTAACCATGTATACATAAGGGTAATTTGCAGTGTTGGTGCGATGCTTTAACAAAAATATAATCATCTAAAAATATAGTTACGTATAATTGTTAAAAAGTTCAAATTAGGTCACCATGTTGATAAAAAAATGGGTCAACCTGCCGAATGACTGGTCAGAGTGATTATTTTTTTCGTATTGATGTGTTCAATTATGCGTGGCAGACAAACAATTCGAAACATATATTGAATTCGTCAATGCTTATTTATTTAAAAAAAATAGTTTCCGGTCGAAACAAATCATTTGGATTCATCGACCCGAAAATAAAGACAGTACAGCTTAAACTGGTTCGTGTAATCAAAGAATTTACATCACTTGAGATAAGTCATAAAATGTGCACATAGTGAACCATCAAATGCCTCATTATAGACGTACGGCCCAGCTATGATGTATGTTTCTGAATAATTATTTATAAATCAGAATCAACCTTAATACTGAAGCAATCTTTGATTCTGCGTTATGTGGGGCCAACCTCAATAGTAAAGCAATCTTTGATTCTGTGTCAAGTGGGGTCAAGCTTATACAATGTATAATATTGAAGCAATCTTTGATTCTGTGTCAAGTCGTGCCAACCTTACTATTGAAGCAATCGTTGAGTCTCTGTCACGTGGGGTCAACCTTAATATTGAAGCAATATTTGATTCTGTGTCCAGTGGGTCAATCTTAATATTGAAGCAATCTTTGAGTCTGTGTCAAGTGGGGTCAACCTTATATAATATTGAAGCAATCTTTGATTCTGTTCCAAGTCGTGCCAACCTTAATATTGAAGCAATCTTTTATTCTGTGTCAAGTGGGTCAACCTTAATATTGAAGCAATCTTTGATTCTGTGCCAAGTCGTGCCAACCTTAATATTGAAGCAATCTTTGATTCTGTGTCAAGTGGGTCAACCTTAATATTTGAGCAATCTTTGATTCTGTGCCAAGTCGTGCCTGCCTTAATATTGAAGCAATCTTTGATTCTGTGTCAAGTGGGGTCAAGCTTAATATTGAAGCAATCTTTGGTTCTGTCTCAAGTGGGGTCAATCTTATTTTCAGCGGTTGTCTCAAAAATGTTTTGAACCATCACAATCAGCGTTGCGTGCTATTCTGCTGTTAAGCATCTGTCAAGCAGGCAGTTGAAAAAAAAAGAAGAAATAATAAATATTACAATTATTGTGTATTTAGTGATGGTCAAATAATAGTATAAAATTCTTATTCAATTTAATTGTATTTGGAGATAAACATCCAATCAATTATATACAGCGTATATTTAACTAGTTCTAAACTAGCAGTCTAGAATTGAATCCGTTGTGCATGTGAATATTATCAGATTTGATTGTATGCTTTCCGGTGGTATATATAAACAGATCAGTGAATTTAAACTGATAATTCCGTATTTCAAACAGTGAAAAATAACAGTAAAAGTTATCGATAATTATCATTGTTTTCCTTGATTGTTTTTGACAAAAATACAAAAATAATCATTTATGGCATACAATAACAAGAGGCCCATGATGGCCTGAATCGCTCTACTGCTATAAACACTGTGCAAGTTTGGAAAGAATAAGATGGAAACTGTGTACTTAATCGCGCAAACAAGGAGAATTTTCTCAAATTCAAGGGGAGATTATTGTGTACTTATTTCTCCGATACTGCTCATATTCAATAGGGTTCAAGTCCTCATTGATATAAAGATACTGCGCAAATTTGGAAATAATTGGATGAAAACTGTGGAATTAATTGCGTAAACAAGTGGGATTTCAAAATTTTCTCATATTCAAGGGGAAGTCATTCTGGACGTATTGCTTCGATATTGCTCTTTTTAAACAAGAGCTGTCAGAGGACAGCGCGCTCGACTATTCGAGTGCTTGACAGTATAACGTAAGCCATCACGGGGAAATTTATGAATAATTTATAAGACGATCTTTCAAAAATAAAAAAGGAAAAAAAATTATTTAGGGGTTGGGTAGGGGGTTGAGAGGAGGGTATAATGTGGGATGTGGTCATTTATTAGATGATCTTTCAATAATAAAAAAAAGGAAAACAGTTTTTTTTGCGGGGGGGGGGGGGCAGGGATTCTGGGTTGAGGCGTGGGGTATTATTTGGGTGGAATCCATTGTGGTATTCAGGTAAGTGTTGTTTTGTCAAAGTATTAATAAAAAAAATATATTTTGGGGTGGGGTAGGGGGGTTGAGAGGGGGGTATAATGTGGGGTGTGGTCATTTATAAGATGATCTTTCAAAAATAAATAAAGAAAAACAAAAATTGTTTTTTTTTGGGGGGGTAAGGGGGGAGGGGATTGTGGGTTGGGGCGTGGGGTATTGTTTGGGTGTAATCCATTGTGGTATTCAGGTAAGTGTTGTTTTGTCAATGTATTAATAAAATCTGATCATAAATAAAGAAGTTATGGCAATGTAACTAAAGTAATATGCATATTGTAAATGGAAAAAGGGCCACAATTCTTACAAATTGCTTGATACAGTTGTCTGCTCTTGTTTATAGATTGTGGTCATGTTGGTAATGAGTTTGCAAAATATGAAAGTAATATGTAAAGGGACTGTGCAAGTTTGCCAAGAATTGGATGAAAATTATGGACTTTATCACATAAAAAACTGAATTTTGATTTTTCTCAAATTCAAGGGGAGATAATTCTGGACTTATAACTCCGATATTGATAATTTTCAATAGGGTTTGACTCATCATTCAGATGAAGACACTGTGCACGTTGGGAAATAATTGGATGAAAACTGTGGACTTTATTGCGTAAACAAGCCTTATTTCACAATTTTCTCAAATTCAAGGGGAGATAATTCTGGACTGTTTACTCTGATGTAATCCTTTTTCAATAGGGTTCGAGTCCTTATTAATATAAAGACACTGAACAAGTTTGAAAAGAATCGGATCAAAACTGTGGACTTTATCGCGTAAACAAGAACAAGTCTTACGCACGGACATACGGAAACCACGCCATCCCATAAGCTCTTCTGGCATTTGGCCAGTAGAGCTAAAAACTAATAAAATGTGTTGGATTCGTTGAAATATCGACGTTGATTCACTTGCGATCGTAGAAAAATAATTTATGTTGTCACTCGTGGCTGGGTCACTCATGGAAATAGTTTTTCTATGATAACTCGTGATTTAAAATCGATATTCCACCAAATCCAACAAAGATCCTCTTTATTGTTTATAGTATCAAGTGAGCCGCATTCTATTTAACTCAGCTTAATGCGAATGCTTAAAGTGTCGTCCCACTCTGCAGAGAATATCAGGGACGACACTTCCCGCTTTCGTGGAATTTTTCTTTAAAAGGAAATACCCTCTGAACAAAAATCCAGTGTTGTGCGGGCTGCGCAGGCTAATCTGGACTGACGCTCAGGCATTAAGCCCAGTTTACCTAAAACGAGGCTCATATTATCAAGTATTTGTCTTAATAATAATTTGTTTGCAACCTTTCCCTACAGAAAATGGTTTTGTTGTGAATCAATCAAAATGCATGTCAATCGTTCAACATTATGATTTATAATAAAAACATAATGTTGTCATAGGTCATATACCAAACAGTATTGTTCGTATGTAAACTGCCTCATTTTATGTAATTACTTCGCATACAGTAAATGTGTACATTAATTTTTGTGAGTGGTGACAAATGTGTGTTTTTTTCAATATATCCACCCATGTTTATATTATGGAGTAGGTCATAAATATGTAAAATATGAATTGTCATCATTATCATCATCATCATTATCAGCAGCAGTAGCAGCATCATCATCATTATCAGCAGCAGCAGCAACAGCAGCAGCTTCATCATCATCATCATCATCATCATCACCATCATCATCATCATCATCATCATCATCATCATCATCATCATCATCATCATCATCATCATCATCATCATCATCATCATCATCATCATCATCATCATCATTTTCATCATCATCATCATCGTCATCATCATCATCATCATCATCATTAGCATCATCACCGTCATCATCATTAGCATCATCATTAGCATCATCATTAGCGGCAACAGCAGCAGCAGCATCATCATTGTTATTATTAAGATTATGTTGATGTTGATGATGATTTCGCTTGGAATATCAAATCCGCTTGTTTTCTTTTCAACTGATTTCCCAGTGTGAAAGATGTCTGGCGTCTTCATGTTAATGACACACGTTTGTCCTACAACATTCATTGCAATACTATTTCTGGGTTGGGGACAATAATCATTCTAGTATCATTATTGTTGACTCGTTATGTATTCAATGATGTGTGTGTTTGTTAAATGTTTAATGCAGAACGCTGTTCTGGTGAATAATAAATACTCGGATAAGAATCGAGACTTAAAACAGAATCATATACATAATACAATGAAAATCCTTTTAAAGATACTTGTTGCCATATTGTCATAAAAAGTTTCATTTATATGGTATATGTAATTCATTATGCAATTATATATGAACCGTGCTCTGTGAAAAGGGGGTTTAATGCATGTGCGTAAAGTGTCGTCCCAGATTAGCCTGTGCAGTCTGCACAAGCTGATCAATGACGACACTTTTCGTCTGAACTAGATTTTGCTAAGAAGAGACATTCTTTAAACGAAAAATATCATACAAGCGGAAAGTGTCGTCCCTGATTAGACTGTGAATAGAACATTTTTTAATTTCCATCAAGCATTGTTTTTAAACAAAAATATAAAAGTCATATTATGGACATATTATAAAATGTAAAACTTTGTAATGTTTACCATTTATAACAAAGGTAAGTTTATTACTTGATTGGCTTATTATGAAAGCATGACAGAAGCTTTTTTGTTTTATTTTTCGAGGGTTTATTTGTTTAAAATATATTGGTAATATAAAAACATCATACTCTGTATGAGGTGAGAAAGTCTTGTCCACTTGTCTCTTTATTTCATGCAAAGGCCCATTGCCTATACTATACACGAATGACAATTCCACAGCCCAACAATTAACAAAAATGACTTGAGCTGTGGTCACAACCATGTAACGATCAGCGCAAAGAATAGAATAGGTGTTAATCAAATATCCACATACAAGTACACGACTCGGCAATTGATAAGGAATATACACAAAATTGATGTGATTTTAATTAATATAGGAAATGATATAGAATATTATTGACATGAGTTTGTTTGTGTATAAAACACCACATCGATGTATGCATACTTGTTGAATCTTTTTATTGAGAAAACCCCTTTAACTTGTACCGAACGCTCTTCTTTGTTCTTAAAACGTTTTTAAAAACAATTACAACAACACAACAACTTAAAAATGTATTTAACTAAACTTTCTCTTCCACTGACCAAGTAAGGTTTCTCCCCTGCATGCATGGCTTGTTATCTTTTCTTTTTGGTCGAACATTTGCGGCAATTTTTTGTTTCCGTTCAGCATGTTAATCTAGAACAGTCCGGGTAGCAATCGCAGTACGCAGGGCATTTGCGCCCTCGAATGTTTAAGTTGACGATATTAGTGCCCATACAGTACGAGTCGTCCGGTCTGGGCGTTGGACACGTGGGAAGAAGCGCCTCATCGGTGGAGCAACACCAGTGCGTGCAGCTGTACAGACAAACGGTGCCGTTCACATTACGGTAATGGTAGGTCGACTCACAGTCGATGGACGGCTGGGGTAGATACGGGGGCCGACCAGAGCACACAGCTAACAGTGGGCAGAAACAGAAGGCTGTTATAATGGCGGCATAATATGTAGTTTAATTCAATAGGGATAATTTCGAATACACGTTTAACAATTGATACAAACATCAGTGAAACAAGTAAACGTATCTACATAATTTTGGGTGTTGCGATTGATATAAAGTTCCGTTCTGAAAGAACTCGAATATTTTTTTACCAATATGTTCTTAAGCGAAGAATACGTATGAGCTACTTATGAAAGTTACATTATTTCTGAATAACTAAAATTGACTAATTAAATATGCTTCTTCAAAACAAAATATTAGAGTTTGTCGTACGATTTGGAGTTCGAATTGAACAATATGTGTATACAGAATATAAAACGTCAAAATTTAAGAATTTAAAATCAATAAAACAGCAGTGCGAAATCACCAATTGGTGGCACTGTTGACACTGTTGGCAGAACAGTTGTGGTCCTACGCCTGAAAATGCAAAAGAATACAATGAGTTACATACATTATTGGCTAAATTAATAAAGATTGCTTTAATCAAAAGCAATTTCGGTCAAGTGTTTTATTTACTTACTTCGCTCAGTTGAAGACGGCATTTTGCATTGTTTCTGTGAATGACTCGTTACTTTTAACATTGATTTTTAGGTTTTCGACTCACAAATCCGTGAGCATAATACTTGCATCCACGTAATATTGTGTAGGTTCCCGTTCGCCTAAATTTTCACTTATTCTATCGTTCTTTTTCAGTTTGTTTTGAAATTAAATATTTAAAAAAGTATGTTACAAATTAGGTCGTAAGATAGCATACTTAGTTACTTACCACGTCCTTTCCGTTCATAATCACCTCCTCCTGTATAAAATTAGACAGTTTAGTTAACAGTTTAAAGTCCAAACCACAGATCAATATTTCAGCCACTGCTCTTCCTGCTATTCACTGGCCGTCTTATATAAAGAAAGATCATACACATAGGAATTCTAAGATCAACCATATGTAGCGCAAAGGAAAGTTTTGAAATATAGTAATATAGAATATGTTGCTACCATTTCAATTGTTCATATATAAATAACAAAATCGTGTCAAAGCACTTGTATTTTTATTCTTACACAAAAAGAACAGCACATCCTAGTATATTGACCCATACATATGGCAAGCATTTCGACGCACAATCCCAAGAAACTAAGTATTTAATGAGAACCTAGGTTCTCATTCTGAGAACCAAGGTTATTACCAGAACTTATGATCCCGATGAAATCTTGGGTTCTCAGGAAAACTTAGGATATCCGAGAGAATGACGCCAAAAACTGTCGAGAACCTAGGTTCGTCTGATAACCTTTGATATCAAACGTGAACTTCGGTTCTAATGAAAAACATAGTTTCTCGTGACACATGAATACAAAATTAAACTGTTAATGAAATAGATCGTTAATTGTAAATATTATTCTGAGACTAAAAATTAAAACAAATTCAGATCAATCGTTACATAATTCATTGTTACCGCATTAAATGAGTTTCAGATATTCAGTTCCCTTGTTCGGGCCTCAAACGACTGTACGGTACAGCAATGGGCTATTTTTTTAGTTATCTATTTTAAGTATGTCTGTGACATATTAAAGCAATCATTATGGTATAAATGGAAGTTTAATCTCTATTGATAATATGTAATAAAAAAACTTATAGACTAAATACTTTGCATACATATTTCAATAACTTGAGATATCTGCAAAAATAAAGTTCTTAACAGCGTGTTTTCATTCTGTCCAACCCGTGTGTAATAATATGTGAACCCCATTGATCCTGCACGCTGAATAATATGTGTCCCGTATTCCAAACGAGCAAGTTTCCGCAGTCCGACGCGTAATTCTGGAAACCTAGGTCCTCATGAGAACTATGGTTCCAAAAAGAAAACCACGGATTTAGTATTACAATTGAGAACTTACGGTCTCGTCATGAGAACTATGGTTTTCACTTTGTAATTCTGGGAACCTAGGCTCTCATGAGAACTATGGTTCCCAAATGAAAACCACGGTTATGGCAAGCGGTTCGTCGCTTAATCCCAAGAAACTAGATTTTTTCATGAGAATCTAGGTTTTCATTCTGACAACCTATGTTCTTACCAGAACCTAGGTTCTTACCAGAACCTTGGTTTTCAAATAAGAACCTGGGCTTTCGCCGTTTAATGAACATTTCATGATAACTTGGGCTCTGATGAAAACCTTGGATATTGAATTAAACCATGGGTTCTGGAAGCCATATGCAATCTTCAAGCGAAAACCTAGGTTCTCAGAATGAGAACCTAGGTTCTCATGAAAAACCTAGTTCCTTGGGATTATGCGTCGAACCGCTAGTCATACATAAACGACGGTAAGTTACATTTTACTTATGAAAACAATAAATATTAGATGATGGTCATTCACTTGGAATATCTTGTTGTATTTAATGCTTTACGGTGGTTTATAGAAAAATAACAGTGAAATAAAACTGGTATTTCACTGTTTTAAACAGTGAAAATATCAGTGAAAAATATCGATATTTTTCACTGCTTTACTGTAAAATGACGTCATTTTTCGACGAAATGTCGTTAAAAATCCAGCAAAATTATCCAGTTACACTCTTTTACAATGTATATTAACGGTAACAAAACCATAAAACAAAAAGAAAGTTTGTTGGATTTGATGGAATATCGATTTTAATTCACTCGTGATCATAAAAAATAGTTACGTATTTTCACTCGTGGCTGCGTCACTCGTGAAAATATTATTTTATATGATCACTCCTGAAATAAAATCCATATTCCATCGAATCCAGCAAAGCCAACGAGGAAACACAGTGCATGAACTTATATCTGCCAACAGTGTATGGGCACTATTGCAACACTAAAATACCGTGAGTGGGTCCGGCGAACAGAACTATTACAACGACGTATGCCTGAAGAAGACGAAGCATTCTGTCGATAAATCCGGCGTTTAAACTGGAGAGATAAATATGACGCATTCGGATTGTAAAACTACTTAACATTAAACAAATGTCCGGACAAAAGTATATAACATATAGGGGCATTATTGTTATAGTTGCAGTTGCACATTAATCCAAATATTTTTCGAGCTATTGTGACGAAACCAATTAAAAATTTCTTTGTCGTTCTGAGACTAGGAAATAATACGCGTGATTTCATTGTTCTTCTACAATGAAATAAAACACACATATTTATATCGTTCATAAACAAAGCAATAAAATACAAAGGTTTAAGACTCTGGATCAGAAGACGATTTATTGCAACAATCGAACGGAGATTTCCGGAGATAGTGGTTGAATCACGTTTTACGCTCTTACATCCCCGCAGTTCAATTTATTCATATCAGAAACTCGAAAGTTAGTTTTTGACCGATGAACGACCATTTCAAAAATTATTTCTTAAACCTTTCAATAAGAATGTCAAATAAAATTAACAGATACGTTGCAATAACTTTGAAATTGTTCTTATAAACTTTGGATTATTGTGTATGAACCACTCGTCTATATGTTTCCTTTAAACTAATGACTGTGAATGTAACAAACGTCATCTACTGTGAATATAAGATTAATTTATAAATGCTATTTCTTTCTTTAATAGTTTTGATAACGTCAAATCAAAACAAATTGTATCGAACATTCAGAAAATGCAATCCGAATAGACGAACCGTTGATTTTATTCTCTGCATAACTAAAATTAATTTATATTACATATATATTAAATACAAAATACGAATAATGTACACTAAACACATTGAATACAGATCATGGTGTTGGTTTTGTTTCATAATAATAAGGTAATGTAACTTACCGGTCAAAGAAGTCTTTTTTATTCGACTCTTTTAACAATTAAAAACAATTAAAAAAGAGTATTTATACAGTCGCCTTTGATATATGTGATGCTCTGTTACATCCTGAAGAAAACCAGTGGAGTTCGCATACATCAGGTTCGTATTCATCTTTCATTTGGCGTAATTTATTTCCGTCTCAATTTATGCGAAGTGGTTGTCGTTCAGTTGATTTAATTGTCAGAGATTTTATTGTGCACGTTTTTGTACTTTTCTTTTTGAGACCCCTAGAAGTAAACACACTCAAACACGCAATATTATATATATATATATATATATATATATATATATATATATATATATATATATATATATATATATATATATATATATATATATATATATATATATATATATATATATATGTATATATATAATACTTTATCTGACAATAAAATCAACTCAACGACAACTAATTCGCATATATAACTATCTGTTGTTGGCAGGAAGATTTACATGACAGCTGATAAAAAAGGTGATATATGGTAATATAAATGGTCATTGTAATGGCTATATAAATATATATATTGACCAACATAGCCATTTAAATGATCATTCATATTTCAACAGACAATTTACCTGAATCTTAAATTAAAAAATGGTCTGATTGTAATGGTGGTTGCAAAAAGCGATTTAAGACACCAACAACCACTCGATCAGGAAGATTTTGGTGACAAATATCTGCAGAAATAATAAAGCGATGCGTTATCCTTGATCAATTAGTGACTTAATTAGTGCTGTTTATTAAGATTAACTTCTTGTACTGTTCGTCTCTACCTTAGTGTGTTATCATAAAGAATCTTTTGTGTCTAATATGCTGATGATAATTAAAAACTCATTGTTACTTAATATGCATATGCCTGCATATACTGAGTTTCTTTTTTTCATGTTGTTCCTCGTAAATTTAAACACATTTATGTAGAATTTATTATAGACTTTATATTTGAATGCAAATTATTGGGTTTTTGGCTATTTGAATTTAATTCGTAAGTCATAAACCACAAGCATCTATTGCAATGATACTTGTTGTGTCTTTATATGTATACATAGGCATTTTTACACTTTTGGTGCTTATTTACTTCAAGCACTGAAACATTAAAAAAATTATTTTAATATCCGGTTATATCATAGAGTTTGTATTATTATTTAAAATGGATTCTTTTTTAATTTGGGCAGTGGTTAATTACGGCGTCACAAAACACAAAAGCTTTACATTTGTGTCAAAGCAACTATTGTGAAAAAAATAAAATGTACTGTCTCCTCTTGTTGGATCTATATTAACTATGTACTTTGCTTTATTAAAAGGAAGTAGTTGTTTATGATGTTGACGACTGTATAAAAAATAGCTTTAAAATGTCTTCGTTAGCTGTCATGCTTTTGTATTGAAGACTAAAATGCAAATTCATGCGTTATAACGCAACACTGGTCACATGAAATCTGTAAGATATTAAATATTGATAGCTGAATGAGGATAACTGTGTTTTCTGTATTACAAAAACACTACACATGTAGAATAAATCAAGCATACACCGCTAAAATTAATCCTCAAAGCTATGGTGCATCAAAGATCCACGTTCTGCGAAAGTGGAACTTAATGCAGGTGCGTTAAGAGTCATGCCAGGTTAGGCTGTGCAATCCGCACGGGTTACTCTTAGACGACACTTTCCGACATAAAAGGATTTTCTCTTACACGACATTTCATAAAAACGAAAACAATCCATAAAAGCGGACAGGATCGTCCCTTATTAGCCTGTGCGGACCGCAAGGGCTTATCTTGCTTGCCATTTTAGGGGAAGCATTCATTAAGCCCTGATTTTCCAGAAAGAGACTCCGATACTCGCTCATTGCTACACTTTAAAAGTGTTAAAGGTCAATTTTAACACTCTTGAAAACTATATTATATTAAAGATAATTGTTTGAGACGTGGAATAAAACTATTTATGCGTTGCGCCTTAAGTCATAAATCACCACGAAAATCTTCCAAAAACGCGCCGTTTCTTAAAAGTTTGACTTACTTACCTCCCTTTCTGTGACGTCATATATGTACATCCGCTATTCTTAACAGCGTTATTTCTGTCGAGACGATCAGCTGCATTGCTATTACATCAATACTTTTATGTAAAATTATGGATTTTTCTGACGAATTTGATCATTATGAAGATGAACTGCATGAACTTAGCCCGTATATGTATAGTACACGCCTTTTTATCGATTTAAAAAAAATCATAATTAAAACAGACTGCTTTTCCCGAAATGCCTGGAAAAAGCCCTAAAATGTTCGTTATTAGATTTTTTGTCATCTAGATCTACCCAAATTATTGTATTCTTTCTTTTTAAATAAATGCAAGTGAAAGAAATCGTATTACTGTATTACATAATTTAACTTATAACAGTAATTCTAATCATTTGCACCCATCGATGTAATTACATTAATGCTCTAACTGTTCATCGCGCATGTTTGTTCTAGTTCGTAATCTTTTCCACTTATGCATAGTGCAAATGTAAAGTTTAATACAATTTTCAGAAGACAGAAAACACACTGCCGTATTTTCCGGGGTTTAAGACGCAATTTTTCGGAAGCTTCTTATATATGGATAAAAATGAAAAACAGAATGTCCGAATTTTTGCAAAATTGCGCGACTGATAACCATAAGCCGTACTTTGATAACCTCTGAATTATCCCCGTGTCACTATCAATCGACAATTTATTTATTGCACTTTTATGGCTTGGTTATACCTACCACACGAATCCTTATGTGTACTCCTCCACGATACAATCGTGGTCAGTCCTCCACGATACAATCGTGGTCAGTCCTCCACGATACAATCGTGGTCAGTCCTCCACGATACAATCGTGGTCAGTCCTCCACGATACAATCGTGGTCAGTCCTCCACGATACAATCGTGGTCAGTTACTTAAGTGACTGATGATAGCAACCGGGTGGAAATTCTCCTGGAAATCGTGCTTTTCATTCATTTTAAAATCAAAATATTTTTTCGGCACGAAAAGCGTTTTAACAAATTAATTTTTCATTCATTGCAAGTTTAATACAAATATAAATGTTTTGTTGAATTCCCCATTAAGTATACCAATTTGTAATCCGAAACACACTTCTGATTGTTTTATCTTAACGCGACGTTTACATATTATAGCGTCAAATATACAGTCCTAGTATACCTCGTGTTTTTCTTTTGTTCAGACAAAAAGCGCCAAAAAAATATTTGCGGTAATGTATAAAATCACGCCAAAGGTCTTTGATCACGCTTAACGCAAGGAATGAGTGCGTGTACTGATTTTTAGATAAAAACTTGGTTGCGCAGATAACGCTTAGATTTGTTGATTTCGGTTTCGTTGGTCTTTTAAACACAATTATATCACGAATAATTTGAAATGGAAATGTCCTCCAAATTAATTTCAAATCAAACACGCCCTATCTTTTTCGTTACGGTCTATATTATATGGTACAATAATACGATTAATAAACGATTTGTCTGTTTGTAGAATAATTCGGCATTGTAAGCATATATAAACGGAATCTGTCACCTTTACCAAATTTCAACATATATTTCACACCCATGCACATGACAGTTTTTTGTCGTTGTATACTCCGAGGATAAAGGGAAACCGTGTTAGCGCATAGAGAAAAGATAATTGCGTGATGTTTTTCAGTTTGAAGCCACGACGAACCCAAAATTGATTGAAATAATTGCATCATTTATGTCTACATGTCGAATTTTATATTGAAACATTAGCTGGTGACCATTTTGATTTGTCGGCATTTTGTTTTATTTCAGACTCCGTGCAGTTTTCAGATCATAATCAATCTCTGTGATTTATTACTCGACCTTGTAAGTTTCTGGACACGTGTGCTTTAGAAAATAGCCATCGGTATTGTGTTTTATGGTGTTGTTAGGCCCAAACAAGCACACAGTGGCTACGACCCGTGTTTTTATCCCTAAATTTAAGATAAGCACGTGTACTATTAAACATTATGTTGGTCAGTACAAATGTTTTACCGAAAACCGCCGACTGCGTCTTTGTTTTATTGCCCAATCCCCAATCAAGCCATGAACTTACAATATACTGTGTATTTCGACACACAAATTTTAGGATAAGCACGTGTCGTCTGTCAAAACAATGATATTATAGGTCAGTAAACATATCGAAGTACCTCACAGAGTAAATTCCAGTAACGAAAATATCAATAAAAACAGGAAAATAAAATCCTAATTATGAACTATCGCTTATCCTCTAAGCGGACGCGAAAATGCTTGTTCAGGTGTGACGTCACAAAACAGGGGAAAATAGGGGAGGTAAGCGAATCAACGTTTGCGAGATACGATCATAAAAGTCTACAAAATCATATTTTTATGTTAAACACAACACTAAAACATTATTTACCCGATAATTTAATCATATTTCAATGTAAATCGCGTTAAATATATTGACTTAGGTATTTCTTTGAAATTGACCTTTAACTGCTTAACCCGCAACTGGTCATAGATTAAATTTGACATTTTTCCTAAAGTTTTGCATTAATGCCCAACAAGATTTCCTATAATATTAAAATGTTGCTTATAATTGATAATTATTTATGAAAACAAAATCATTAGCATGCCAAGCTAAATGTATGCCTATGTTATTTTTACGCTTTTTTATAAATGATAATTAGCAGATTATTGAGCCGCTTTAAAGTTGCGAATGCAAATCTGTTGTTTGTTGTGTTTTATTTTTAAATTAAATTCCAGGCGCTTTTTCATTAACGATATCAACAAAAATAAAGAAAAAAATGAATAAAATGCATATTTGTTGTATAAAATATAACAACGCCGTAATAGGTGTTTAGTTAATTGCCCTTTTATTATCGTCCTAAGCGATGAGATCTCTAACAAAACACCACCGAAATTCCGTTCGTGGGGCATTCGCATTCGAACTGACGGACAATCGGCATACGGCGTGACCTATGCATATGGGCCTAGTTATTTGCAGAGGGGTTAAATGCATATGCGTCAGGTGTCGTTGCAGATTAGTCTGAGCAATTCGCAAAGGCTAATCAGGGACGGCACTTTTCACTTCTATGATATTTTTTGATTAAAGAAAGTTAACAAAAATCGTGTTTATGCGGAAAGTGTCGACCCTGATTAGCCTGTGCGGACTGCACAGGCTAATCTGGGACGACACTTTACGCAAACATTTTAAACCCCCTTTCAGCGAGCGAGGCTCATATACAGTCTAACGAAAGGGTTTCGGCGGGCCAAGGACTTCTTTTAAAAAGTATAAACACGATTTATATTCCAAGAAACAACATTGGAAAAATATTATCATGATATAATTAATCCGCCTTTTTAAAGCTGTACGCTAAGGCTACATGTGAAATATAATTTTTTTCGTTGCATATTAAATTGTGACGAATTGGTGGGGTACGTATGAAAACTTATAAGAACCTCACCTCTTTTCGAAGCCTCCATCTGTTAACAGTTCGTGAGCACTATGTGACCGTTTTTTGGTGTATAAGAAATTTGTTTACGAAGACTCGCGCTTAGCCGTAAATCGACGAAAAATGCGTCGAAAACATGTAGAATAATTAGATATCTCATAAAACATGTAAAAATCATTGTATGTCTTAAAGCTTTTTACATATATAATGCTTTTCATTTAAAAAAAAAAACATGGTCTTATTTTCGTTCTCAACTTTGCTTGGCAATTTACACATTTCGGCTGCTGCGATAACTCGCGTCACCATGGTCAATTCATTTGACGAATTTATTTTTCATGTTGAACACTGAAGGGTTCGAAAGTAGGTACTCGTTGTTTGGGCAGCATTGACAGTTTTACTGATATGGTGGTGCTGAAAACTTGTTAAAATATGTTATCAAAAGAGGATTTACATAGCAATTAAAGTTGCCGGCAATATAGAAGCAAGTTATTTATCAAATAGAGTACTTATTTTCAACATTTATCGTCATCGTATTTGACGTGTCTAAAATTAAGGGGTTCGAAAGAAGGTTCGTCCATGATACATATTTTTTCACACGTGTGAACAATGATATCGTTTACATGTGTGAAACGTTTTAATTTTGCGAAGTTAGGTCCAATATAGCTCAACAATACTGGCCTAACACTATGTGACTGAACATGCGATCGAGAGTGAAATGTTAAAGGGACTGTCCAACAGATTAAATCGTCGTTCGACGCGAATCGATATTTTGGGAAACTACGAGGATTGCTTATATTGTTAAAAAATAAGTACACATACGACGTAAGCGTGTGTGGTCGAGTGGTAAAGTCGGGAGACTTTTTGCTCCAAGCTTCCATGACTCTAGGGGTCAGTGGTCGAGCCCTGTGGAGGTTAACGTTTTTTCTTCTTTTTTAAAAAATTGTATTCTTATTTTTTACTGGAGATTTTTAGTTCAAATGTTTAAATGTAAAAATATAAAGCATTTAAAGCAGTTAATGACAGGCTTTAATACATGCAAACATCTGTTGGACAGCCCCTTAAAGGGCCGTACCCAGGATTTTTTTACTGGGGGGGCCCAACCGGGGAGGGTATGGGAGGGGTCCCCCCTCCCTATATATATACTTTTTTTTAATTTGGCACTTTGCAAGATGAATTTTAATGCTTATAAAAAACGTATTTTGTGATATGAATTAATGGAATATAACAAGTAAATCAGCACATTTCGGAAGTCTTAAGCTTTTAACATTGGTGTGAATTCACAACAATATTAAAAGCTTTAGATTTCCGAAACTTACAGGTTTAAACTGACGATTATCCACATCTACTCTCGTATTGCTTCCACCATTTTTTTCACAAATCAATAACGTCACAGGTTTTTTTTAATTTGATTTTTTGGGAAAGACCTTGTCATTTTTGAGAAAAAATGCGCGTAACGCCTAATTTTGGGGGAAATAATGAAAGTCTTGAATAATCAATTTAACATATTTTACTGTTTTCAAATAAATTCAAGGAAAGAGATAATTCAATTATACAATATTTTTCTACACTGGATCAGGTTAACTTCTATAATGAGATCGATTTGTTGTTTCAATTTTCATTTTTTTACCAATGTGCCATTAATAGGTTGATATTACTCAATTCTCGATACTCAATTATTTTAAATACTGAATTCTGCCAAATTCTTATCTGTTGCTCGAAAAATTTATGAATCTGTTTTTCTTTTAAACAAACATGTTAACTATCTCATCGTAGTCTTTTTCAGTGATTTCCTTTCAAAAAATATAAATACTCAGTTTAAATACCTTTGTCAGTATTTTTGTTCCGGTTCAAATTCAGGGCCCTATTCTCAAAGCAAAAAGTATATATTGGGACCTAAAAATTCCCAATAAAAGGTTTAAAAAAAAACTTTTAGAAGGGAAAAAAACGTCAAGGGCCTTCTCAAAGAAGAAAAAAAAACTTGCGACGGCAATTATCAGACCATAGTCTACGAACTCCTGTAGCAGTTGCTTCCATTCGCTGCACGTATCAAAATACATGTTACATCACCATCGATAGGTGAAGCATTCATGATCACAATGGGGGAATGATCGGTGATGTGTGTACATGGCGATAAGAACACATTGCCTAGAGGCTTATCTCATTTGGCGAGCGTTAATACCCTTGTTTATCAGGGACAATAAAACATAGCTGCTCTTATGTTTTGAGGGAAAGTATACTGTGGGCCCTTGCACGAGAGAAAAAATTGCAGTGGGCCGATTATTAAAAAAATCATAGTTCGACAGCCAGCTGGGGGGGAGGGGCCGGGCCCCTGGGCCCATGGCCTGGGTACGGGCCTGCCCTTTAATACGTAGGTTATACATATTGAAAGTCAGGTGTTCCTTTCAAGCTCTAAGAACTTGCCGCTTAAAACCGTTTTTGTAAAGCAACACAAAGTTAAATTCAGGCTTCTTCAATTTAATTTACGAATAAAACATATAAGATTTGTACACAATTTCATAGTTATGAACATTTTTAGGATACAGAAATAAAATTGCAATTGTGTTCACTTGACCTCGCTCATCACAAACGCTTCGGACGCTACTGGCCGACGTAAACTCGATTTAACGTGGCGTGTTAGAAAGCTGAATCCTTCTTCAGCGACGGTAATATGTTGGAGGTTCGTTATTGACAACAGAAAATAGCATTTCGTCGGCGTTTGGTGGCTGACTCACGAGCGTTTTCCTGGTTATGTGTATTGTACACTTGTGTCATATGTGAGTTTTCATTTCGTCCTAGTCGCGCGCTGCGAGAATTAGCTCTCTGTCTTTTCACTTTACCGTCGTCGCTAGTTCGACGTCTTTCCGTACGAATGTCTCGGTCGCCGTAGCGTCCTAGGCGAACAGGCGTCATAACACAAAGCGTTGGGGTCTCTGATCCACTGCCCGATGTTTAAATGCCGGATGTGACGTCAACATGTGGTGAATAACACCAATTTTTTTTGTTCTGAGTTGTTTGGTTGGATTTCGTTTGATATATATGATCATGAACTTTTATCGTGTAAATAACGTTGACCAGTTTCTCGTCTGCGAATTTCACGTGTTTAAATGGGTTCTTGTACTGCCTGCGAGATTTAAGTCTTTTCAGTTTATCCGCCATAAATTTCTTTACTCCAGTTAATTTGCTATGTTTCGGCTCGAGTAACTCCTTATAACCACTGGTACACCCGGTTCTTGGTTTTGGAATTGTGCCCATGATTTTTCTAACCGTTTTTATCTTGTTTGCAATGCCCATTTGTATTGACTCCAGTTGAAATATTTTTTTTTTCGGACTTTATTGTCTTATATACGGGTTCTTTTTCAGACACTGTTCTGTTTATTAGATAACAGATTTTTATCAAAGCGTTTATATCGCGTGTCGCTAATTACACTCGAATGGTAGGGCGATATTCGTGTATTACGATTGTCTCGAGGTGTGACTATTATATGGGGCTTTAAACACGTTCGTAGCATATCAGATCACGTGGAATCTCGCGATATTTTAAATGGTATCTCTCGCGATCATTTGTGATGGTATCTTTTATTAATATTGACACGTGGGAAGGAGACTGGTGCATGGGGGTCATTTTAGCTTGATTTTTCGAAGAAAAGGGAAGCTATTTTTCTCGCCCTGTTGTCGGCGTCCGAGCATTTAAAAAAGTTATTGGGTAAGCTAGTTTCTCGGAAATGGCTTGAGGGATATCATTCAAATTTAAAACATGTATTCCCTATGTAAAATCGACCCCATAGGCCAAGTTTGATAACTCTTGTTTACTTTTGTCGAGATTCACGGCCCTTTGACACATACGAATTTGCATTTGCACTATATAGGCAGGTATAAGTTTTCTATTTTGACAATTGTACCTCGACAATTAAATGTGTGTTTATGTATCATGCTTATGTATCTACTAAGATATCTCATGTCCAGCAATGCACAACTTCAATGACCCGAAGAACAAACTATCGCTCAGTCACGCCCAACAGACGAGATTTCGCGCGCGACATCCCTCGATACCGCAAAAAATTCACGGACGCAATTTTGAAGAACTCGAGACGTTGACTAAGCGAAGTGTGCAGATTATGATAGCCAAAAGAACAAGTGTTTCCCACGAAGATTAATTCATTACGTACAGGTCCCTGATATACTTCAGATATAAAAATGAAACTTGACATTATATATAAATAGTCTTTATCAAAAGACACTGATCGATACCTAAAACTGTGACCAGATTTGTAACCGATTTATTCTCCTTTTTGAACTTAAAAAGGTAAAGTTAAGGTTGGCGTGCAAAACAAAATTCAGATAAAGGTCTGCATGCAACAAGAGCATATTTCTGTAAGAACCACATATATTAAATTGAAACTTGACACATGTCTTCGGGATCCTCATGCAAGATCACAGACCAATGCCAAATACATGTACATGTATAGCAGAGTGATGCCCATTTTTCTACATATAAAATTCGTATTAATATTTGCTTGCAACAACTCCACTCTGTTTCTTGTATACACTACTATACTTGAAATTTCTCACATATCTTTAAAGATAGCCTCCAGCTGGCTCAAGGTCAAGGTAACATTACAACAAACTGTAAGGATTGAGGTATTGTGCTAAAAATATTTGTTTAGGAAGCTAACATGCACATCTTTCTTTGGAATGCATATAGTTAGTTAAAAGTAACTTAATTGGTTAAACGTTGGAAATCTGGTTTCGTTACATAGCCATGCTTCTTGCTGTTATTGAACACTATAAGGTTTAAGTTTACACAAACATGTCTAACTACTAAAGATATTCAACTTCAAATACAAATATGTCTTTGTCGTCCTTAGATCAGGTGACTGGCAGAATAATGAGGGACATTATCAATGCGGAAGAATAATTTAGCGCGTTGTTTTATGACAGCTCTTGTTTTAGAAATATATTGTTTATATTCAATTCAATATTTAAAATATTTTACTCACACTACACAAACATTTAAACTAGTAGTATAGTGTTTTTACCTTATATACAACGTACATTCTGTGTAAATTCAAATACATTTTAAACACCTATAAGAAAAAAACATCATACACACTTATTTGAACTTGGATGTAAGACGGTTAGATACGTTTTACAGTTTAAGAAGGGTTGTCGGAGATCTGTTTCACGTCAAGAAAATACACGATCTTAAAAAACCCTAATATGAATTATTTTGAATGTGTTTCATATCTCTCCATCTGCGACTTTCTCCTTTTAATAGTACATTTACATCATGTTGTCCTGTTATAAATTTCGATATATTGGAGACATGTTTTAATTGTTTATTATTAAAAAAAAACTATGGCAAAAACAAACAAAATGCATTTTTTAGATTTAATTAACAAATATTGTTCTTGTTAAGTTTATAATAATCAATAAGATTTAAAATTAAAATGGCAACGACAATTCCTATTTTGATCACTTGGCCTCTATCCTCATTACCGCAGCTTTAGAGAATGCGCTTTAACACCCCACGCTAAACCTCACATTGTCGACGGCAATTTTCGTAGCAATTAACAATGAAATCTCCGTTGGTAAGAAGACAAGCAATCGAGTCAATCCCGTTGGCGTCGGCCTCTGCTCACCCACCGAGAATCATCGAGTCTAATATCATACCGCGTGTCACTGATTAGAACTGTCTAGTGGCATGATATCCGTGTAAAACTATTTCCGCTATGTTTTATGACAGCTCTTGTTTTAGAAATAAATTTTTTATATTCAATTCAATATGTAAAATATTTTACTCACACTATACAAACATTTAAACAAGAAGTATAGTTGCTTTTTTTATCTTACATACAAATTACATTCTGTGTAAATGTAAATACATTTTAAACACAAATAAGGAAAAAAAACATCACCCAACTGTCTAGTGGCGTGATATGCGTGTAAAACTATTTCCCCAACTAGTTTCCCGTGGTGTGACAATTTATACGTGGCAGGTGACACAAGTTTTACATACAAATGAAATGATCACAATTATGATCAGCTTATTTCGCATCGTGTTAGATGGGATCTTTGATTAATACTGAAATGTGATAGGGAGGGCAGAGGATACGGATTCATTGTAAATTTTTACTGACTGGTTTAAGACGGAGTGCTCATGGAATATTGAAATACACACATATATGACACATTCATATGACTAATTAGCAGAAAGCATATAAATAATGTGACGTCATATTTCTCGTCATTCTGCTGTGTGTTTATTGTTCGCCATCATGTTGCTTCTTAAATCGATTATGAAATTCCTGTATATTTGAATCAGATTGGTTTTCGGAACGTTATATCATGTTAAATTAAATGCTTTCATTATGTTATTAACACTCCTAAAAAGTTTAAAGTTCATGTAGTATTTCCCTTTAAACAAAGTATATTGCTGTAGGTGAATTAAAGCAAATTAGGTAGATTTTTATTAAATGTCGATTTATATACCAAGGCTAAACGGCATTTAAATAGGTCAGGAACTACACTATATTTCTCAAAACACAAGGGTTGTAGGAAATATCTTCGTTATAACAAAATTTCACCTGGAAATGCACGCACTTTTTACAAAAGGCCTTTGTGTCTGAGCAATTTTTACCATATTTTGCATATCGCTTAACATGCGACATTCCCTTGTTTAGGAAACAGTTTAACGTATAAACATGCATTTTATTTACCATATGTTGCATATCGTTTCAAATTAGACTTTCTCTTTTACATGAAACGTTTTTACATGTTCGCATAACATTTCTGGTAAACATGTCTGCTAATCGGACACAAGCTAAATAAAAGACAATCATTTAACATAACTCAGACTGGTATTTTTGACATTTTAATGAACGAACGTTGCGTCAATCATTTTTACAATTATCCATAAAATTTCCTTTCAAACAAAAACAGAACCCCGTTTGATAACGTGGACTCTCTTCTCACAGCCGCTGCTGACGTCACTGACCGACGTGTCAACATAGCCTCGATTCAGTGTGACGTCAAGGCACTTAAGCACCCCACGCTTAATCCCCTGTCGGCGACGGCAATACATCACATTCAATAGCTTCATCTAGTTCACTAACAATGTTCTTACAATCTAAACAAAGATCCGACATAATGAATTCTAACACAAGAACACTAATAAAATATTATATCCAATTCACAAACTCCGAAAATGTCTATAACTTTGATACGTATGTAGAATATTTTTGCAGTAAATTCTAATAACAGAATGAATCAATGTAAAATGTTTTTAGTATATATTGGTATAATTGAATTTGTTTCTTGCAAAATGAATTTATTAATTCAATAATTATAATTGTTGACTTTGTAACAAACTATTCCACTAAAATGATTATCAACTTATAAAAACAATTATAATTAGATCTATTTAATTGGTAAAATTTGTCAGAGGCTCCCTAAAAACAACAATCAAAAATCATTAATTAATATTTAAATCAGTCAGGACTCAATTTATCAAAATTGTTTAAATGATTTATTATTAAGACACATAAAATGCACTCACTTTTAATACTGATCGATTAAGTTATTATTTCCACATATCCCGGCATAATTACAAATAACTACTTCTAATATACATTTTCATCTTATGTAGACGTTTCACCCCCAAACTGGCGGTGAAACGTCTAGGGAGGAAACGTCTGGGGAGGAAACGTCTTGGGGGGGGGGGGGGGAAACGTCTGCCCTCCGAAGACTGGCCAGGGAGTTAATCCCATCAGTTTCGGTCACATTGCAACCACCGAAGATAACTGAATCCATAGTTGAGAAGCACATCGTCCGCATGTCGTCGTTGAGGACTAGCGTTCCGTCGGCGGCTATGTACCCGATTGAGCGACGCTTGTCAAACCGACTGTTGTCGACTCGCATGAACGCTTTGTCTAGTGTAGAAATTTAACCGGCGTCAAGTCTCGAATCTGAATCGGTCGTTATGTCTGTATGTATCGGTCGGCATCGGCTCCTCCTTGGAACAGGTGACCGTCTTTTACAACATGACTTTCCACAACAACAACACGCCGTTGCTCTTGTTCGCTTTCTGGGGGTTGACTCAGAACCATCATGACGTATATTTTCATTCTGGTCTGTAGTTGCATGCGTATTTCCACTTTCTTTTTCCTCCGCTACATGACATAGCCCTTTTTTGTTTAACGCCATCGACGTCATCGGACTGTCGGCATCGGTTATATCCGAATGTCTCTATCGCTGCAGATTAGTCGACGACAGATTATCGTTACGGAACGCTTTTGGGTCTCTGATCCAATTCCCAACATTGTACTTCCGGGTGTTACTATACTTACAGGTATGACGTCAACATTCTGTTAATTACGAAGACATGCTTTGCTCTCAGCTGTTTTGTAAGACGCTGTTGGTTTTACCTGCATATGAACATTAACTGTGTAAGTTTCGTTACCCAGTCGCTCATCGAAGAATTTCACGTGTTCAAACGGGTTTTCGTACTTCCTGCGAGATTTCTGTCTTTTCAGTCTATCCGCAATAAATTTCTTTGCTATCTTTCGGTTCCAAAAACCCTTCATAACCACTAGTACTTCCGTTGTTTTGTTTTCGATTTTGCGCATAGCTTTTGTCACGGATTTGCGCATTTTATTTGCTATGTCCATTTTGCTTTCAGTAAGTGAATGATGACTATTTTCTGACTTTTCTGGTTTATATACAGGTTAATGATCAGTTAAAATGTCTTTAATGAGATTACAGAGTATTATCAACGTGATCATATCGCGTGTCGCTAATTACACGCGCATGATGGAGCGATATCATTGGGACACAATTGTCACGAGGTTTTACAAGTATATGGGGATGTTGACACACGTGTTATATATCAGTCTAACATAAGCTTGTAGCGCGATGTTATCGTTTAAATTATTTGTTATGAATCGCGAAAGGGAAGCCATAATGAGCGTCCTATTTACAAGTTTAGTGTCATGTGAATTTAAGAAAGATTGCACCATATCACAGATTTATACCAGTATACAAAAATATTAATTTTGTCTTATCGATTAAAGAGACTAATACGACGAGCACATTTCCACACATTTATTTTCAGTAACGGCATAAACAGTTTGTTTCTAAGTAAAAACATTACTAGATTTACAATTACATTGACTCTTTTGCTCAACTAGATAGTTTGTTTGCCTTTATCAAAAGAGGTGTAGCCAATGACATCGAGAGGGCGCTTCGAACACGAGGTGTCCCCAGTACATGATTTGACAGTCGTATCTGAACATTATTCTCATATGGACTTCATTAAGAATATGATGCGCCGTGTTAATTTGATTATTCTTGTACGTTAATACGTTATCCATTTATAAACCACGATGTAAATATGTAAATAACTAATACACTAAGTCAGTTAAAGCCATTCCGACCTGAATTATGAGACTGTACGATATATCCAAAATCTGTAATACACAATGCAACCAATAACAAATTACCCAATACAATATATTTCATGCACCGTTTTGAATTTTCAGTCAGACATTTTAAGGTAAAACAATTAACTACTTTCGCCTGACACGCTGATTATTTTATGCTCTTATCCAAACGCTTATTGAACTAAAGGGTACGAGTCATTCTTAATCACGTGGTTGGTAGAACATATATAAATGACCTTCACAATTCAATTTAGCACATGCTGTCTTGTAAGCGCATTGGTTGGTACACGCGCGTTCCACCTAGGCGATCCGGTTTCCGGGACGTGTGAGTTTGGTTCGTGGTCACCATACCGGACAAATGGGGTTTCCTCCTGGTACAACGGTTTTCCCCCACAACACAAGACTACACCAACATTATAAATATTTCAGTAACAACTAGATCTACTTGGAAATTGCACTGTAATTCACAATTTTCCCCAAAGTTTGGTGGGTCTCGCAAGTTAATTAGGTAGGAGTGCTGGGGCACAAACAATAGGTTGATAAATTAAAAAAATAAAAGCGAATAAGGAGCATTGAATAAGCAAACGATACCGTTTGCAACGCGCAACGTTGTGCATTGTCTTTTCGATTATAGAGTCATGGTTGTTTACAAATATGATCTTGGCCTCGTTCTTAAAAATTGGGCTTTATGCATGTGTAAAATGTCCTAACAGATTAGCCTGTGTAGTCCGCATATGCTTATCAGAGACGATACTTTCCTCTGTTATTGTTCCTCTGTTATTGTGTTTTTCGTTTAAAGGAAGTATCTGTTTTTTTGCGAAAATCTAGTTTAGGCGGAAAGTGACGCCCCTGTACGGGATACAGAGACTGATGTGAGACGCCACTTAACGTGTACGCATTAAGTCCAGTTTCAAAGAAAGAGGCTCAATTGTATGTTATTTAAATTTGTTATCTCAATGTCCAAATTCAACGCAGATTGTCCTGGTAAAATACATTTTTGTTAACTTAAGTTTTAAGGAGATATATTGACAACTAATGGTGGTTTGAAACGGAAAGCGTCCATACTCAATAGCCTGTGACTTAATTCATCAATACCAGAGAGTACGCGATGTTTTAAATATCGTGCGCAGATTTAAAGATTTTTGGAACACCTTTTAGATTTTCTATTATCTATCGATTATTTAAAGGTACCACACAACAATATCGGTTCTGTAACGATTATACGGTCACGTAAAACAGAGTACCGGTACATCTACAGTAAAAACTTAAGTAGGTAGATATGGACACGCTTGTAGATATATAATCTGTATACATACATATACTTGTAGAAAAGGACCAGAAAAAAATAGAAATATTTGTCCCGAATATATTTTGGCTACTTGGCATTGAAATAAACGAATGCGTGCCTTTAAACTAGTTTTATCTCTATCCAAAACCTTGTTTATTGATTCCACAGGTTTTTGTTTTTTCAAATCTTCAAAGGGTAACGCATTAGACCTAGATGTATCTTTACTATTTATTTACGTTTTTGAAAACAAGGCTTAGGAGTTAAAAGGAGGTCTTTGAAAAATGTTTTCGACAGGTAAGTTCACATTAATATAATTTATTATTATAGAATAACAAAAATAATAAAAATACTGATGATGGTGATAGTGATGGTGGAGGTGATGATGATGATGATGATGATGATGATGATGATGATGATGATGATGATGATGATGATGATGATGATGATGATGATGAAGATGATGATGATGATGATGATGATGATGATGATGATGATGATGATGATGATGATGATGATGATGATGATGATGATGATGATGATGATGATGATGATGATGATGATGATGATGATGATGATGATGATGATGATGGTGACGACAGCGACGAAGACGACAACGACGACGACGATGACGATGATGATGGTGGTGGTGGTGGTGATGGTGGTGGTGATGATGATGATGACAACGACAACGTCAACGAAGAGTACGACGAGGAAGATCATAGTCTCAATAATAGCCAACATAATATATGGGTAATGTAGTGTGCTAGAAACTTTAGTTATAATATATCTTATTTTCTGTGTACATTTCACATCCATGGCTCTTATTTGGTCCTCCACAGTTCTTTTGGCTTTGCTTGTGGCATGCCTGCCGGCGTCGGTACGTGGTAAGTACGACTGCATTTCAACGACTATAATAATATCATAATATTGTATGTATACTTGCTTTTAACTTGTGGTGTTCTTTCGTCGTGATAATTTACTTGCTAACTGAACGGATGTGACACTTGTGGTATTCCTTCAACCAGTGATCTCTTTCATACAAGACGCTGGCATGTAGTTCAAGTAGCAAGTTCAAGTTATATTTTTAAGCGACTAATGCCATGGATACAAATACACGAGTGGACATTAATGGTGAATGTTACTCTGCTATTGTTATTACTTCTCGGTGTCTTTAAATCTAAGAGGCAAGTTTGCGCATTCACAAACAAGATTTTACACTAGTTGAAATACAATTACAATGAGAATTTTTATTCTACAGGGTTTATTGTGCCAGGCGGCTTAGGTATGTATGTCGTTGCTGCTCTTTCTTTCAATTTGTTCTGCTTTCAGTCAGGGTTGCTTCTCTTAACGTAAAGTAAAATATTTATTAAATGGCTACCAAGAAGAAATATTTATATCATCACTAATATAACTTAATGTATTGTGTAGTTGGTGTTAGTGACAGGTTATGCTACTCCCGTGGTTTTCCACGCCCACCATTCGTCTGTCCCCAGCCCGGCCTCGGACATGGTCATAAGAGTACACGATCGTGGAGGTCAACGAAGGTCAAGGTTATAACGCGAACAATGGCGTCCTCACGGCACCCTCTGGCGGACTGTACATGTTCAGCACACAAACCTGTATCTGGTAACACGAAAGCCAAAGTCATTCCGATCATACCCTGATCCAAGGGCTTATATGTGTTTATATGTCCCTGTCGCGACTTATACATTTATCTGTTTATATCCGCCCGCATGTTCGTGTTTTTTATTGCACAAAACAACTACTGATGTTGATCTTTAGGGTAAACTGGCTTTCTTTTATTCGTAGTTTAATTATTGTGTGACCTATTAAATGGTTGTTTTGGCATTGTGCGGCTAATGGGCTCACCACCATGCGTACTGTATACATTGATAACCATATAGAAAACTTTTGACTTTACTTAAAGATGACTTTCTCTCCAATTTCTTATGTTTAATTATTTGGTTATATATTAGTATCATTACATGTTTTGTATTCACAGTGAATACTATTTCTAAATCCTAAGCACATGCTATTTTTGATTTTGTGCATTGTGAAATGGGGTTCCAATAAAAATGTATAGCTGTATGGCACAATGATCACGGAATCGTACACGCATACGGCGGCCATTGAACGCGTGGATATTTGATTGTAATTTGGTCGTAGTGTACCAGCTGCTGCGCTTAAACGACAAATATTTATTATTCAAAAGTCAAACATAGATTGCCAAGTGTGTTTATCCGAGGAGTTGGAGTCGATCGAAGTGATCAACAACCACGTGCCTTTTATTTCCCGCAGTGCAATAATAATACACTTGTCAAAGTTGGTCATTGATCGTCGAGGATCTATTGCTCAATTGTATGCCTGCATTGTATTTCTGTTCTAATGTTATTGTTGTTATTTTGTTTTATTAAATTAACTTAAGTTTACGAACTTAAGTTTCCTTCTGCATTCCAGGTCGAACACTCCCGTGCTGATCGCCATCATGAAAGAGGGCGTGGTCGTACCGCCCAGCGCCCTCTACGACACTTCCTTCGGGTACGCGTCCTGCTCCAGCTCCCAGACGTCCGTCCGTCTGTCCGCGGGGCAGCGAGTGTGGGTGGAGAGCATGGTGACACACAACGGGAACATGCTGTACGAGGACGCAGGGCGCTGGACGAGCTTCTCCGGAGTTCAGCTGCAGGTCTGTTGATATGTTGTCTGTGTCAGAAGTATAATGCGCGCTACTTTGCATTTAAATCGTCAATGGATCCTAAAAATGTAAAGGTGTTTATTTATGTTTTCCTGTGCAGTATATTTGTGCCTGGTTTATAAAATAATAATGTATAAGGTTTCGGACTTTGTCATTATTTATCATCCAATAGTTTATTACCTGTTTTGTACATTTCTTCTTTTCCATGTTTACGTGTCATTATCAAGTCTTGATTTAACGATTTGAACAAAAATGAACATGTTATAACCTTTTTTCATGGTCGACGGCAGAAAAAAATATTTCATTTACATATTTTAAACGTTTACCTGTGTTTTCTATTTTACGATTTCGCCTGTGTGTGGAGTTAAATATGCACAACATTAATAATGATGACTAACGTCTTCAAAACGCATGTTCTACACATACAGTTGAAATATGTTAAGAATATATGCTTCCGTTTAAAATGTCACGAAAATATACTATGAATATGTACTATTGAAGAAAATCGTCACTCTACGATGTTATTGAATAACCCTCGTAAATATCGTTCGTCCGTTCTTTTTTCAACCTCATACACTGAACAATAAAACAATCTGTCAATATTGAAAAATAAAAAAAAACACGATTTTCCCACTATAATACCCTAAAAATCGAGTTTATGATAAAAATTTGAAAAAATAAGTATTCAAAACAACAACCCGTTAATTAAGTTCTAAGAGAAATTCGTTGTATAAAATCGGTTTCTTATATAAAAAAAGAATGTAATACTATGGAATAATATAATAGTGTTGTTATTTCATCCAGATCGTGAAAAATGAACAGTTATCCAGTCAACAATCGGATCCGCATCGCACGTGTAAACAGGTCCCGTATATCGCTCCGATTGAACACGTGTATCGGTTATTATCGGCACACGATACGATAGCCAAGATGAAAAGCTGATAATTCAATTATTTTTAATTTAATTTCAATTTCTTGATTACTATTATGGCATTTTTATGGCATTTTTATGGCATTTTTATAAGTATATAAGACGCATTACAATTCCGGAGTCTCCATTCAAGATTTCTAGTTCGTTTAGCAATATTCTTGAAATGAAAATGGACATCGCTAACAGAATTGGGAAATCCGTGTCAAAAGCTTTCCATAAAAATCAAAAACAACACAAAATACATACAAATGGAAATGACGCGCGATTAGATAAGAAAGCTAAGAAATTTTTGTTCTGAAGACATTTCTGATAAATGCTTTGAAAAGAGAGAGATCCGAAGAAAAGAGCCTCGGTGTTGATAATAGCTTACCAGGTAAGCGTTATGGTGGCCAGGAAACGAATACAATTGAGCGGGAAATGGTGGCAAATATCAAATTCGAACAAACAAAATGGCAGCGACAAATCAGCAACAAGAATCGCTGACCTCAATAACAAAAGTAGAATATCTGCCGACGGAATGGAGACGCCTAAACGCTCCATCAGAACAAACTGTCGGCGTCGGATACGCTCTGACACATTTCAAGACAGACCCAAATGCGTCGGCTTGAACCAGACACATTTCAAGAGAGACCCAAATTACGTCGTGGCCGATGTGCCGACGAAATAATCGTTGTCGATGAGAGCAGCCATTGTGAAAGTTGTCGACGTGCGCGTCGGAGAAGTTTTTGTATGGCGACGAACCATGAAGTTACTCTAGAGACATTATTATCCGAAATCAAACGAATCTTGGACTCAAAGCGAAGACGAGACGTGACAATGAAAGGTTGCCGAGCGCGTTCACAAAGCTGCAGAAGATACGATTTCTTCGGCATGTCCGACAGGCGTCGACGGCCCTTGCACGTTTACGACATTGAATTCTGGGAGCTGGAAAATGACGTGCGTCATGGATTCAATTTCAGCAGAACGACACTTGGCGTTGAAAGGGGACTTCCCGACGGACGTAGCTGTGTAATTGGCGTTTTAAATCGCGGGTATATCGACGCTGACAAATCGAAATCACGTCAACACGACAACGCCCCTTTCTATGTTAATATTGACGCGTTCAATTGCAAAGATTCAAAAGGAAACTGACGTAAAAAAGTGGAAAAAAAGGATTTTGCAGATATCGAGCATTGGTCGAGTTCTTTTTGGGCACATATATATCACATATCACATATCACATACATACACTTATTCCACTAAAATACTGGTATTAAAGACAAATGCCCATGCATCGACTAATATTCACAAAACCATTGTGTTTTGTTCGCAGCTTTCATGATTTCTATGACTCAGCTGTACTAGTTCCAAAAAGAACATACACCATTTTGAGAACCGTCTGTAAAACATCTCGTCTGGTATTTGAAAAATGATTTTGTGTCTAATAAATTCAACAATTAACGAAATGACAAACATTCTGATCGTTTCTGAGCAGACGTTTGTACATTTGTTATTAAAAAACTACGTTATGTTAACACCGAATGTCGTCATACAAGAAAACAGATAGAGCGCGAATTTTTTACATATAGCGTTTACGAGTCTCAGTTCACTATTTGCGAGCTATACAATTATTTTGCGGAAGTAATTCACTTCTACATGATAAAAAAAAACTTCAAACATCGGGGTTATGGAATGGGTGTTGTATTCGGACCAATAAGACATGTAACGACAGTCCTGGCATACCTAATTGCAGTTAATAGGTACGTTGTAATATATAAGTCGTCTAGCCCATCCTACCAATGTTTGTGAACGCCAATTTTGTACTTAGAAATAATTGAATCAATACAGAACGTGTAGAGTAGAATTGGAAGATAGATATTCGTAACGTTATGTATCAAAGTATGACATTAAAGATGTGCCTTTAACAAACGTTGTATTCACATTCAGGTTTTGAATCTTTCACTTAGTTCAGAACTTATTTCGGTAATACACGTTATTTGCTAAATTTTAGATGAAAAACTTTACAGACGCTTTATAATTTATTACGATTTCGATCGATGAGTATCAATAAACGAACAAAGATTTTAAACATTTTTTAGTCAGGGTGTTGGTTTGCTTGTTTGAATACAATTCATACATTTTTTTCAATATATGACAATTTGATTTGGATATTGTCATTAAGCCAAACAGTGAAATAGTTCTTTTAAGCCTTCTCAGACGCGACATAGCTGACTGGAATCATGTGCCACGAGAACGGAGACAGAAAAATGTGGAATGAACCAATATCAAATCAAGTGATTATTGGCAGTGCTTTGATTCCGTTTTGTCTAGTGTATGTTTAAGTGTAGCCAACACAAATTTAAAATGCATGAGCAATTCGTAATAGTATACAAATGGATGAAATACTGTAGATACAATGGACTTTAATAATGTTGACTATATTTTGTTTTTACGTGTAATTGATTGTATATGCCATTGTCGTATTTGCTTATACAGATAACATTTGTATATAAACAATTATTAGATATTTGAAAATACAGAAATTTACAACAATATATTTAGTACTTGAAAAAAATATCAACATAATAGTAGTTACATGAAGCCATGAGTTACTAGAAATCGTACAATTAAGAGCTGTCCATATGCATAGCGTATTTCAAGTTTGTGCACAGGAATTTGTATCAGTTGACTAAACAAAACTTAAACAGCTTAATATGTACATCACGCGTCTGCGTAGGTTGATATTTGTTTCGTATTTACGTCGTAGTTGCTATACATTCTAACTCCCCGTGTCTTATTGCTGCATCTAGAACCACGACCACAATTATCTTCTGTTAACGGCTCAATATGTACATCCCGCGTCTGCGCAGGTTGATATTTGTTTCGTATTTACGTCGTGATTGCTATACATTCTAGCTCCCCGCGTCTGCGCGGGTTGATATTTGTTTCATATATACGTCGTTGTTGCTATACATTCTAGCTCCCCGTGTCTTATTGCTACATCTAGAACCACGACCACAATTATCTTCTATTATATTTGTTTCATATTTACGTCGTTCTTGCTATACATTCTAGCTGCCCGTGTCTTATTGCTACATCTAGAACCACGACCACAATTATCTTCTATTATATTTGTTTCATATTTACGTCGTTGTTGTTATACATTCTACCTCCCCGTGTCTTATTGCTACATCTAGAACCACGACCGCAAGTACCTTCTATTATGTTTGTTTCGTATTTACGTCGTTGTTGCTATACATTCTAGCTCCCCGTGTCTTATTGCTACATCTAGAACCACGACCACAATCATCTTCTATTATATTTGTTTCGTATTTACGTCGTTGTTGCTATACATTCTAGCTCCCCGTGTCTTATTGCTACATCTAGAACCACGACCGCAAGTACCTTCTACACGTATTGTGTTTGTTTCGTGTTTACGTCGTTGTTGCTATACATTCTAGCTCCCCGTGTCTTATTGCTACATCTAGAACCACGACCACAAGTAACTTCTATTACATTTGTTTCATATATACGTCGTTGTTGCTATACATTTTAGCTCCCCGCGTCTGCGCAGGTCGATATTTGTTACGTATTTACGTCGTTGTTGCTATACATTCTAGCTCCCCGCGTCTGCGCAGGTCGATAATTGTTACGTATTTACGTCGTTGTTGCTATACATTCTAGCTCCCCGCGTCTGCGCAGGTCGATATTTGTTACGTATTAACGTCGTTGTTGCTATACATTCTAGCTCCCCGCGTCTGCGCAGGTCGATATTTGTTACGTATTTACGTCGTTGTTGCTATACATTCTAGCTCCCCGCGTCTGCGCATGTCGATATTTGTTACGTATTTACGTCGTTGTTGCTATACATTCTAGCTCCCCGTGTCTTATTGCTTCATCTAGAACCACGACCACAAGTACCTTTTATTATGTTTAACACTTTGACCGTCATCACAACAAAACAAAACTACCTGGGCCCGTATTCACCAACCGATTCTTAGACTTAAGAATAACGAATAGTTTATACTCAATAAAAATACATCAGGATTCGCATATTTATAAGCTATAAATGCTGCTTATATAAATCAAAGATTGTTCGTAACGAAGAATTATATAATTATAACTGGTAACTGACATACTTGACTTAACTTTGAAGTAATTTTAGTAAATTACTGTTGTAAAGTTGTAATAATATTCTTCATTATTTACTTTAGTCTTAAAATCGGTTGATAAAAACGGGTCCAAGACCATGGGAACACTAGATTTATTTTGTAAGGTAAAATCAACTATTATCAAATATTAGCGTCACAGCCGGTAGTTTTAACACTGACAGTTAAGGACGGATGCCCGGATAGTGGACACACCGTTTCAGAGACCGTGACGGTCAACATCATCAACGCCGTAAGGTTACACCTTAATTATTTAACATGAATACTTTTTACTACGCATATTATTTATTCCGTACGTAACAAACTTCAAATTGTAAAAGAGAAACTTTCAAGAAACATCAAAATATATATGTGTCTTAATGTTTTGTTTAATGACAATCGGGTCTTGGCATTGACGAAGTTTAAAGGGGCCTTTTTTACAGATGTTGGCAAGTTTCTCATTAAATGCTTCATATTGATAAATGTAAACATTGGATCTAAAAAGCTCCAGTAAAAAATCAAAAAATAAAATTAAAAAAAGGAAAACAAAGTAGCCGGCAGCAAGGCTCGAACCAGTGACCCCCAGAGTCCTAAAGTAAAAACCAATTAGACCGCTCGGCCATCCTGCCAAATATGTATAAGCGACATATTTTATACCTTATATAAGCAATTTTCGTAGTTTCACAAAATTAAACGACAACAACAGAACTCTCCAAATTATTCAATCGTTTCGCGTTGCAACGCTTGATAATTTTCAGGTTTTTAAATCGTCAAAAGATGCATATAATGGCTATATTAGACCATGGTAAATGTTCAGTATTACTGTTTCCTCACAAATATAATAACTAAAACGAAAATTTGCGAATCTGAAACAACTTTTTTTCAATTTTGTCAATTTACCAAAACGTGAAAAGATCCCTTTAATGGCTTAGTATATGACGTGGTGTAGTGGGTATGGTGTTCGTCAAGCGACCAGTATGTCACGGTTTCGTTTCCGACTGTGAGAGAGTTCTTTAGATCTCCCCAAATATACCAAGTATTGGTTCAACAAAGGAAACGGACTCGAAAGCGGTTCAATAATCCTTAGGCTTTCGATGCAATCGAACTTATATAAATAGGTTTAAACTATTAATGCCCCCTTAACACTCAACTCAACGAATATTTCGTAAATTATTTCGTAAAATAAAGTTAACCCATGTACCATGTTAGTGTTTGTGTGTCGTATAAATGTATATATCGTTGCGGGAAATTGAAATGGGAAATATTGTCACAAAAAAATAAAAACGAGCATTTTGTATCTCGTGAAATGTATGTTACCAGACCAAATCTGGCGTTGAAATTTTGGCAATTGCTATATAGGGCTTTAAACTATTCGACTTTACGATGTAAATTTAATATTGTGTGCGACGCCGTCTCGTGTGTTCTCAACCTTGCAGTTACAAACTTATAGTTGACGAATGGAGCTACAGCAGCGAATGGCATAACACGTAATTATTGCGTTAGATGGCACACTCCTGTTTGTGTACATTCGCATGGACAGATATAGGGCAACATATTATTAAGTTCTACTCTTTTTTGTTTAGATCCCGTCTCTGATTCTACAGGTCAGTTTATTATATAAAAACACGATGCCACTTTCTTTTTTATTTTTTAAGTTGATGCTACTGTAGAAGGGTCTGGTCGAACAAGCTAAGTATTTAAGAAATTAACATAAACAAAAGTAACGTGTTTGTACGTGTTAGTACGGTATATTCTATTCAATTACTGACAAATCGCGATAACACATTTATCAAGGTAAGTTGTTTAGTACATATTTTATATCAATGTGCGTAGGATATACAGAAGTGTTTGTGTACTAGTGCAATTAATAGAATTTGAATAATGTTATGTTTCGGAAGCAAAATATGATGTTAGGTGCATATAAATATATGTTATTTTCATATGTTTATTTGGAATATTTGACCTTATTTAGCACATGTTATCCAATATACAATCGCGTTGTTAATTCCTGAGAATACAATTACAAAGACAATAAGGTAATACAACAGTAGTAGATAGTAGTAGATATGTATAAGTTAAAACATAAGTTAAAACATTGATATAAGTTATATTGTAAACACTAATAATGTCGGCGGTAGAGATTTTGTTCTGGAAAGAAATCAAATTGGAAGATTATAAACACCATCGATTTCATCTCTGATAATTGTTTTAAAGTGAACGCTATAAATTCTATAATTTGTGAAAAACTAAATATTCTTCACTGTGGGAAAACAAGAGTTAATGAATGTGTGTAAATATTGAAGACGAGTACCATTTCACTCTTATTTGTCCTTGTTTTAGCAATGTACGTAAGAAATATATTAAGAAACATTATTATGTTCAAATTTATTGAGCTATTGAAAACTGAAAACAAATCTGTATTGATTAATATTGCAAAATATATTAAAGAAAGCTTGGAAATAAGAAACGAAATTACAAATGTTAACGAAAACTGATCATCCTCTTTACACGCTGTGTTATGTTATATTGCAATGTCCATTAATTCGTGTTTATATATTATACTGATATACGTGATGTTATAAATTAGCATATAATAATATGTGTATATGATGATGTACTATGTACAAATCAAATAAAATATATGTTCTGTTCTGTAAAGTATTGTCCCAAAAGAGCCTGTGCAGCCTTAGACTAGCTGTTGTTCACAAGAGACTTCATTTAAACGAAACAATAAATAAAAGCGGAAAGTGTCATCCCTGATAAGCTTATGCGGACTTCGAACTGCGCAGGCTAATATTGGAAAACACTTGGTATATCGCAAGAATATTATAACATTAAAAACAGCAGCGATAAAAAACATTGATTAATGATAATTGTGGATTCAAGTTGAGAATAACTTTATAAAATTTATCAAAGCGTTCAAATTTAAGTTTCAAAACCACTTATGTACACAATGTTATTCTGACCATTAGATATATGGATATTATGTTGTTTAACAAACAAATACGAATAAATTTCATTGAACAATAGACAATTGAATCACGGAACATAAAACGGGTTATCTTTGTATTGTGTATAACTTTCCACCTTGATATTCTTGTATATTACATGTGTGAGGTGATCAAATGTGGACAAGACAATCGTATACACATACTTTGAGGGAAATGATGCCTTATTCGAGAGTGTGTCTATGGTTACAGTGAATTAAGGTACGACAACAAGATACAGCCATCAATATGCCCAGCTTGCAAATAATGTGCATCGGGGTAGCCTATCTCTGTTCCTGCGCATTTGGAATAAAGGTCAAGTATTGACAAGCATTTCAGATGTGTTTCCAGTTTTTTATTTGGTTTTGTTAAAAAGGTCAAAGTGTTTACTGATATTTCAGTTGTGTACAGGAAATACTTTACATCACGAAATGTTTCTGGAGTTTCAGTATATAAATTACAATTATATAATTATTTTTCCCCGGAAATACCATTTATAGTATAATTAAACTTAAAAAAACACTCAATTTATTGTGTCAGAGCTGTGGAAGTTTAACGAATTTCATAAATCCAGAACACATTTTTAACCAATGCATTCATGAAACAAAACGATCCGTAATGAATTGTTTCTTTCAAAAATACTTTAGATTAGAAATGTCAGCGAGTATGTTTATAGAATTTTTGTTTGGTGGTTATTTAATTTTAATTTGATTATTTTCTTCTTTTGATTCTTTATGATGTAAAAAATATATTGATCGGCTGTTAGTTTAGCCACGTAGAGTTTGTTAAACTGAAACATATTTTGACCATAACTGCTACATACATATTGGTCAGTATAATGCCATACATGATACTTTACAGTGTCCCTCAGGACTGCTACATGGTAGTCGAAGATAAGGTGGACTTCTTCAGTGCGAAACGCGACTGCAAGTCTAGGAAGAGCTACCTTCTGAACGTCGACGCCACTCCAGAGTTGGACTATGTTAAAAGGCTTGTCCGACGTGTTGGTCGCTTTTAGTGTTTACTCTTCGTTGTCTCAGCAATGTTATTCTGCCGTTTGTGGTAATATTAAACGATTGAGTAATTAAATTGTAATTAAATGGAGTTTATATATTTATTGCATTTTAATTTGCACCATGATGCTGTAATTCAACAATGTTGAATACATCAACATGTATCAGATGGGGTGTTATTTCAATAATGCGTGCATGAAGATGAGATACAACCACGCATCCGAACGACTCTTGGTAGTTTGAAGAACTCTGAATAACTCGTATACGAATTTTACGTCGAACATAAAATTATAAATGTTTGTGCATCTATGTGATGACTATTAATGACTATGCGGTGATCAAGTTATTGACTTCTGTTTTATCGTTTACAAGACGTTTCACACTGCAAATTATGTTCTGTGTCTATGTGAAAATTGTAAACCTTGTTTATGTGAATGAAATGCATGAAACCAACATCTATAACAGAAACGTTTGCTTGTAAGGGGATGAGTATACGCCGGTTGATGTAAACATCTGATCGATTAGACATACGAAAATGTTTACGTTATACTATTTCAAGTAAAGTCCATAAATATATCTATACTATAGGGGATCATCCAGGATTTTGGATAGGTGGATTTTATGCTCCGAACCAGGAGCCAAAGGGGACGTGGTTCTGGGAGAAGACAGATGCCGGAGGACGTAACACGGTAACGCAACTGACGCCTTATAATACTGACGTAACCTGGTGGGGGCACAACGAGCCTATGAATGGGGTCAATAACTGGCTACCCGAACACTGGCTGATGATAAAGCGCCTTGACCTCAAGCTCTATTCTGAACACGCTTCCAAGATGCTGGGGTACATTTGTGAAACTGTGGCCGAATAAATACAAGATCAATATTGATTAGTTTCCGAGTTAATAACGTTGTTTCTCCAATAACTTCAGAGAAATCAATCCGCTAACATTCCCTTTTTTATAAACTTTATTCCTACATATTGCCAGTTTTTGTTGGTATGTTAACAATGCTCGTTGTTTGAGTTTTACACTCTACACAAACACAGTAAAAAAAACAGAAAAAACACACAACAACAAACAAAAACCAACAGTGTTGAATTGCGAAACAAATGTTATGTTTGTATTGTTGACATATTTTCACGCGGTGTACCTGATTCAGCAGGACAGAATAATAGGCAGTCAAATAGGCATATTGGGTTAAGACGTTTATCATGATCGCAAGGAATAGCATTTGTTTCTACACTTCACGTTTGTTTATTACTTAACGTAAATTCTCTGTTTATATTATCACTGGAACTATGGCCCGTACGTTGTTCAAATATTCTGACGCATTACCATGGCGGACAAGTGTTAGAAGTGTTAATTAGTAATCACCATATTACCGCAATTAATTGAAATACATCGGAAAAAGGTTTGAAAAGGGGACATTTTAACGTTAAAATATTTTACTTTTCCGTAGTTCCTTAGTGGTAAACAACATTAGTTAAATGAACATCTCAGGTAGAATCGTATCAAAGTGTAAATGTTAATGTTTATAGCTAAACAGAGTCTATTTTCTGAAATGACCATAACCTTGTGGATAATGCACATGTCGAAAACAGCGATGGATAAATACGAAGCATCAAAAGTTTAATTACATAACTCATTGAATATTTAGGATAAACCAATGAACTGAAAAAAACAACGCATCCTTAAAATGCTCCTTCAGTGTTACATACACACGAAACCCTCTTCGCAAGCTTTTTCAGGTTTCGTACTGACCTAGTTTTTGACCGACACATGATCAAGAATAGATTCAAGCCGAGATAACATGTAGATAGCAGTTAATGTTCTGAAACGATCAAGATTCAAGACCATTGGTCAATACTATGGCTTGAATAGTGTTCGACGGTGGACATATCATAGCACACACACGAAACTCGGACAAGCTTATTATGATAAGCTCAATATATACTTTTTTACTAATTGAGTTATAACATGTATTTGATATATTGTAGGCAAAATGCAGACACACATAAATATTTCGTACCTAATCTGATTGTGGAATGAAACATTAGGAAAAAATACTTAATAAAACATAAATATTCAATCAAGGCATATTATGTTTTTTATACTTGAAAATATTTCAGTAGAACCTCTCTTACATAGAACAATGTATAATAATGTACAATAATGGAGGGCATCTACTGTGGCTTCCTAATTGTAAGCCAGTGAGTTTGTCTCCCCTAGAAAAACAAGCAAAGTTCAACAGTTCTCCTGCAAAAAAAATAGGTACAAACGAATGGAAAGATTACCTACAGCTCCTGACATAACATGAACATACGATAAAACGTCAAATACATTTCAAATGAAAAAGTTCCTGTTTTTACTAGGTTTATTTCAACCTGTTGTTTCTAGGTAAGAAACATCACAAAATAGAGTTATCACTCAAATAGTTGTACTAATCATCAGGCAAAGCAACACCTACATGTGCTTACAGGTTGCACATTAGCCAGAACTACTTCCACGTTCCGTGGCAGCCACATTTTTCAACAGTCCATAATTTGCTGAGATTTTTTTAACTTTGCAGTTGTTAGCCAACTTCGTAAAAATGGTGCCAAAATGCGCTTTCTTGAGAGTTTACAATATGTGACTAAATACATATACAAATATTTAAAATCTTTCATACAAAACAAAGGCAAGAAAAAACACAATTATTGGGAGATAAGTCATGGCCATTTTTTCTATGTCACTAAAAATATCATGGTAATATTTTTATCATTCTGCTCAATATTAACCCATTAAAGCGGGTATATACGATTTTTTATATGTGTTTAATTGTAATATATTGATAAAATATGTTACAATAACACAAAATAGGCAAGAAAAAATATACGTTCAAGCCGAATTTCATAAAATGCAGCGAAGACAAATTAGCGCCCCGAGCCGATAGTGACGTACATATTTTCCTACAATAACCGAAGCATTCGTCTTTGTATTAGGATCGGAGATAGTGTTCGTGTGCCGTATGAATAGATATCGTTGCAGGAATTCAAATAAACCGTTAAACTAAGTTTAGATGCACATCGTACATGTATGGTATACATGCTGGCGAATTCGGCTGTACAGCCGTTTTCAATTCCAGAATTAAATATCTGGCTTATTTCGCATTTTTCGACACATGTTCTTCTTAACTTTTATTTTAATTTATATTGAAATATATATATTATACGTTTTTTACATAGTTTATATAAATTCATAAATATTTGACAAAATCGTATATACCCGCTTTAACGCCTAGGGTCTAGACAAAAGACCATGGCAAACAGCTGTAGACCCAGATGAGACGCCGCATGATGCGGCATCTCATCAGGGTCTGCGCTGTTTGCTTAAAGGAATTTCTGTAAGCAATATTCTAAATATAGAAATAAGTTTACTAGACATCCCTAATTTTGGAAATAAATTGATCAGATTGAGGATGGGAGAGTCCACTAGGCATAAATGGGTTAAACTTTATAGAAAAAAAATCGTGTAATGATTTTGTTATAAATAAAATAATTCTTTCCAAGTATTCGTTTGAGACAAACGAACACCAGCAATGAACAAAGTGTGTAACAATATGCGGAGATTTCATTTTAATTAAACTTAATTTTATCAGATAAAATCCCAAAACATTATTAATATCATGAAAATGTATAAATGCAGATAACTAACACAATTTTGTTTGACATAGCACATTAATTCCAATACCTTATGTACGCATGTTTTGTATGACATAATACATTAATTCCAATATCTGATGGTGCGCGAATTATATGAGAAATACAAACAATTGGCTCATATGTGATATCACAACGATCGAGATATTAGAAGTGAACAACTTTCGTATTTAACATCAGAGCACTGGGAAATGATAAAGATGTCAGCTCATATTTAATGTCTGTTTTTATATCGCAGTTCTCGAGGCCGTGGCAAACACCATTATCCTACCGGAAGGAGAAACCCCCCGTCTCCCGTGTATACTTCCGCCGACAGAAGACGCGCATTTTACGGTACGGAAAGCGCCATCTTAATGGTTTATCATATTGCAACTTAATTTACTGAACTTAACGAGATACGCGTTTCAAAGGTTCATTTATCACTGTATAAATATGATTAGACCGTAATGAAACAATTTTCATTTATCGTTATAACACGTGTTAGAAAAAAGGCCGTTATTTCTTTATACTGTGAACCGACCCAAACGGCCGATTCTGTGTTATTGTTTGTTGTTGTTGTTGTTGTTATAAAAGGTTTAACAGCAGTTTTAAAAACGAGTGTGGTTTTTATGTTGCTGTTTGATTTTTGAAATTTGGAAAAACTCTCGTCGTCACATTTCGGCACTTGTCGGAAACTGGAAACTCGTTCGGAGAGCTTCCGGGAATTTCGTACTCTAAACGACAATGCATACCAATAATGTCGCCGTGCGTTTCATAGTTAGCGCGTTTGAAACGGAACACTGGAAGAACGAAGACGTCATCATCCTCGTCATCGTCCTCTAGACACACACAGCAGACTATTTCAGAATTGTCTTCTTCGTCTTCATTTTATCGTGACTTAAGCACATCACTTTTGCAACAGTATTATTCCATATAATTACAGCACTATTGGATTAACAAAGCCATGTATTAGCTCGTTATTCTCGTACCTTTAATATGTTATTTAGCGTAGTTAGCAGTCAGAATAATACTTAAGATAATCATTTCCGATTTGTTCTGAACGACGTCACATATTACGTCATTTAATTTGACGACGTAGATTTTAGCGCGAAAACGAAAACGGGACAATTGTTACGACGACGCGTAACGAGACAAGTATAGAAGTTTTTTATATTGAAAATAAGCAGGCATTTGATAAGAAGGATAAAGTGTCTCGTGCGTCGGACTTGATACCTCCTTACGAAGGAATCATTACCAGCTCATTTAGGAAGGAGTTCAGAACAGATGTAAGAGTTGGTACTTCCTGTTTAGGAATTTGTACCTCGACATTTAGGAATTGGCTCCTCGTTATTTTGGAATTGGTGCCTCTTTACTTACAAATAAGTACCTACTTCTTTACGAACTGGTAACTTATCATTTAGAAATTGGTACCTCCTTAATTACAAGTTTGAACCTCCTTATCGGTAATAATATAGAGGATATTTGTTGGATTCGGTGGATTATCGATTTTAATTCACGAGTGATCATAGAAAATAATATATATAAATATGTATTTTATATGATCACGAGTGAATTAAATCGATAATCCACCGAACCCAACACATTTTCTTTTTATTTAATGCCTTTTTTCACAGTTTATATACATTGTTAAAGAGTTTAGCTAAAGAATTTCGCTGGGAAAATGACGTCATTTCGTAAAAAAATGACGTCATTTAACATAAACAGTGAAAATTATCGATAATTTTCACTGATAATTTTCATTGTTTGAAACAGTGAAATTATCAGTTTTAATTCACTGATATTTCTCTATAAACCACAGGAAAGCATAAAATAAAGAGTGATAACTCCCTATATACGAAGCGATACATCCTTATTTACGAATTTGTACCTCGTTATTTACGAAAGGATACCTCCTTATTAACGAATATGTAACTCCTCATTTAGTATGTGTACCTCATTTTTTCGAGTTGGGACCTCGGTATCTATGAATTGATACCCACTTATTTACGAATTGATACCTCTTAATTTACGAATTGATACCTCCTTATTTACGAATTGATACCGCTTAATTAACGAATTGATACCTCCTTATTTACGAATTGATATCTCATTATCTACGAATTGATGCCTCCTTATTTACACATTGATACCGCCTTATACGAATTGATACCTCATTATCTAAGAATTGATACCTCCTTATTTACAAACTGATACCTCTTAATTTACGAATTGATACCTCCTTATTTACGAATTAATGCCTCCTTATTTACGAATTTATACCTCCTTATTAACGAATTGATACATCTTATTTTACGAATTGATACCTCCTTTAAGTTATTTACGAATTGATACCTCCTTATTAACGAATTGATACCGCATAATCTACGAATTGATACCTCTTAATGTGCGAATTTATACCTCCTTTATTACAAATTGACACCTCATTATTTACGAATTGATACTTCCTTATTCACGAATTGATACCTCCTTATTTACAAATTGATACGCAATTATCTACGAATTGATACCTCCTTATTTACGAATTGATACCTCCTTATTTAGAGAGTCTAATTTTGAAACCAATGGTATTGACTGCACACTGATTTCACTATTCACGTGTTTTAGGGTAGGTGGTTCTACAATTTCTTTGTGGTGTCGGAGGATAACAACGTTACCATGGAGATGACCGATGCCGACAGGGCGCGCTTCACCATCCAGCGGCCAATAGCCATTGACTGGTAACCGACGTGTTGTAATAATGCTAATTGTAATGTTCACATGCGCGCTCCAATTTAATCAAGCGAATATCGCCCAACTTGTTTGAAAGTTTCCTGCATTGAATTATTTTAACTTAATGAATTCGTGACCTTATTTAAAAACATATAATCATGGGTTCGATTTTATCTTTTTAATCAATACATATTGGTGTTGTTTTTAAAAATACTTTTATATATTTGAAACATACTAAAATACATGAATCATGTGTTTACACTTTACTGCCAGGTTCCATGCCTTGAGCTTAATTAATTAATGGAATCGAGTACATTGGCGGGGTGTTTTGATCTTGTGTTTCTGTAAAAATGTTTCTGGTGATCAAACCCGCACATATAAAGGATGCTGGCTCGTACGCACACGTGGTGAATGCAACCACCGTTATCTCCGCCCAGGTTGTCATAGATTGTAAGTAAACTGCTGTTTTTGTCTAGGTTTCTATTGTGAAAGAACTCGAATGAATGAGCAATTTAATAGTACGTCAGTAAGTGAAAAGATAACCATGCTTGTATTACGGGTCTAGAACCAAATAAAGCGATGTACAGCAACAGCGCACTGCAAACATAGTAATGCTGGGTGTGATATTAATTTCCCAAACAGGAGTTACAACCACGTTTACTTAAAACACTCTGGATGGATTGTTAATCGATCTTCAAGTTTTCAAACGTTTCTTGCATGGAATGTGTTACGTCATATATTATACGTCATTTCATGTCATATATTTATACGACCCGTTTAGACGCCCGAAGACTGTTGGTTATCCATAACGTGACTTGCACATGCAGGTGTGCGTGGGACACCACTCGTCGTCATGTGGTGCAACGTGACCGGTCAGTCCTCTTCCAACCATTAAATGGTTTTACCAGAAGGACAAAGACTCGCCCGAGACTTGTGGGATAATCCATCCTTTTTCATAATTGTGTACTGTCCTTGGGTTTTTCCCCTTGTTACAAAGAATTTGTTTGTATGTTTATTTGGATATTTTTCCTTTTTCAAAAATACTTTTAGGATTATTAAGGCGATAAGTTAGCCAACGCCCACTTTTTCATTTTACCAGTACAGAGTGCACATGTTTATACCAGTGACTGACACCTGCCCTAAATCAGAGGTAAGAAAAGAATGGTAAAGACATGTTTTAACGACTTATTCCACACGATTAAATGAGGCTGGGCCGAGGATCGAACCCGTGTTTCTCTGATTTTTTTTATCTTCTGTACACATTACGACCAAACACCATGCAGAGGTTTCCTCCCCTGTCGGCTTACGATAAATTTCTCGTCACAAGTTATTTCCTTCTGAATCTAGAAGAAAAAAGTCTTTGACATGCCGTAACCGAGTAAAATTAACAATTGCGTGCACAACCATTACACATATTATCAATTACAAGTTTGATATTTAAACATTGGGACACGAACATGCTCGTTAGATTTAAAATGTGATTTCTCATTTCTTAAACTTTTTAGTTTAGACAAAGATTAATCGTATGGATGGTATTTTTTATAGATCAAGTGGTTATACAAGACATAATTATTCATATGATCCATCACCATGTTATGTTTCGATTTTTTAGCATATTCACTACCGTGTTTAAGAAGAAAACGACCATAAATTAGGACTACAGGTTTCACTTTCATTTACCGCTTCGGCCATTATCCCTTTCATTTTTCATCTTTTCTCCAAGTACGTCCTGTGTATAGTTTTGCAATACGTAATCTAATAAAGTAACTTACAGTGGATGTGTGATTTATAAGACTTTTTAACAATAACTTGATAACAAATGCTAACCATTTGGAAATTGTGTTTCGCGTGTAAGCTCTTTGTTCCGACTTAAAATGACAAGGTCACATTTGAAGTATAGTGTTCAAATATCGACGTCGAACACCTTGCACGGACTTTAACTTGAGAATTGATCGGACTATTTTAAACAAACTATTACAAATGATCAATATTTGGTAAGGAAGTCTTGGCTACAAGGCATGTGTCCATAGCTACAAGGCTAAATTCGTACCAAAAGTGCAATGTTTAAAATTCGTGCATGAGTATAGTTAAATCATTTAACCGGTCTTCTTCAAAATAAATTTCAAAAGTGTGAGGACGGGCGCGTTGCGCTCAATACATTATTCAAATTTGAAGCCCATATTGTCATACCAATGTGAGAAGCATTCTTTAAAACAGGCTTCACGTAAATGCATCTGATTAACTTTTTATAACTTACTTCACAACATCTTATCAAAAAGCAAGTATACATTAAAGATATCGGCCTCTACAATCACATGATATTTATTCCGGACGTGGATCACTTACAATGTCAATATCGATATGAGGTCAGCAACGCGCACGGAAGTGACGTCATTGTGTTTCCACGTTCACGTCGTGGGTAATACGAAACAATTTAGAGTTACTGCCGAACGTGTTAGGCTCCGAGATTTTCAGGGAATAAATCATAATTGAATAATCAAAGTGATAAACACGTATTGTAAATTATAAAACATTATGTTGTTTACTTGTTAATATGCTTTTAATAGCGCCTGTTCTTAGCGCCATTCGCTTTGCATTGGCTCCAAAATATGGCAAATAACATCGCTTTGATTTTAAAAACTCCACCATCTCATGACTTATGAAGGGCCGCACGTTTCCAAATAATGTGGGATTGTATGCTTCTGTATATTTGTGGATGATGAATCAATCTAAGCTGAGTGGCACTACATTGCCCGTTTGTTTTTAAATAAATCGAAATATGTTGAAATAACAACAACAACATGTACAACCATCTAACCATGTACAATGATCTGTGTATTTAAAACACTTCCGGTGTAAAGCGCCACCACGAAACTACCATTTGCTCGTTCATTAATTCATCTCTAAAAAGAGGTGGTGTTCGTAATTTAAGGCCGTAAGAAAGCTGCGTAAATAACGCATTTGGGAAAACGGGGCTTAATGCATGCGTGTTAAGCGCCACCACGGTAAGTAGAACTGGCTCGTTTATTTATGCATCTGTTAAAAGAGTTGGCTTCTGTGATTAACGGCCGCAAGAAAGCCGCGTAAATAACGCATCATATGTGAGCCTGTCTTTTGGAAAAACGGGGCTTTTTGCATGTGTTTATAGTGTCGTCCCACATTAGCCGATGCAGTCCGCTCAGGCTGATCACGGTCAACACTTTTCGCCTTAACAGGATTTTCGCTAAGATACTTCCTTTTAACGAAAAATACCATAAAAGCGGACAGTGTTGTTCCTGATTAGCCTGTGTGGACTTGACATGCTAATCTGAGAGGACATTTTATGCACATTCATTAATTCATCGATTTCCAAAGCGGGGTTCACTTGTAGTAGGGTATAATTTTGCGCATCTTGCAGATGCTTTGTAAAAAGCCGTTATCTTTTTTTCACAAATCATATTGTTAACACCATAGAGCACAAATATAAGATACCTCTTCACATTTCTAGCGTAAAAAATGTATTTCAATAAAACAGGTCAAATGTGAAATAGAGATTGGATGTCATTGAAAACTTCATAGACAATGTGGATTGACTGCGTTTAGTGAAGAATAAAATACCAATTTAACGGACTCACGACAATTGGCACAAATTTTGAATTATAACTATATTTTCAAGCTATTAATTTTAACTGGAAGATGTTTAATTTTGGCTTAATTTTTTGCTTTAGGGTAAACCGGAGTACCCGGCCAACTCCACCTGTCCGAAATAGTGTCAGACCACCTAATAACATCACATGGTGCCAGGAACGGGGATTGGACCTAGGATGCCTTGATGAGCATCGCTAACCCGAAAGCACCTAGCCATGGTTATCTTTGTCAATAAATGTGTACTCATCGGGTCATAGTGGCCTGTCTCGGGGGTCGTTGATTCAAGTCACATACCGACAGTACGTTCATTTTAAAACAAAGCGCACTATCAAATTTATCGATTAGTATGTGTATAAGTACTAAACCTACTTCCGTGCTCACGTCTTTTTAAAACCTATACATTGATCATATATGTATATGTTCCTTTCTTATCTGTTTCTGAGATTGCATTTACCCTAGTGGGCTTCACGCACGTATTGTACCTTACGAATAGGTCGATACTTCATTTGTTTTGTGTGTTTAAAATATATTAATTGAAATTATACTAGTGAGTTATAGGTAATTGTATTAGTAAGTATTTTTCTAATTAAGCGCATTTACATGTACATAATTAATGTACTTAAGAAATAGAAAACCCAACATCGGACTCTATGGCATGAACGTGACCAGCCAGGCGGCCCCTAATTGTATATGGACTAAAGCCGGAGGCTAAGTACTGTCGCACATTGATAATTATATTGCATAATTCTTAAAGTATAATATAATCCGGAATTTAAAAACATTTTATAAACTGTACTTTAAAGCAGTACCTGAGCCGACAATGACTTATCGAGCGTTACTCTAGAAATATATTCTTGAAAGGAGTGACACTGCGTTGTTGAGTTCGTGTCTCTATTGCTTAGAATACCGTCGATGTTCCCCTTTAATTGAATTATGTGCCGTATTTGCAACTCTGAGATATAAACTGTTTCAAAATATTGGTTACAAGAATTACAAGAGAGTTTACACTATGTGCAGGTTTACGGTTTATGTACCGGTGGCAACGTGTGTTAGTTCCGAATAAATAAAGAAAAAGTAGCTTAATTTATATAAATGGATGACTTAAACATTTCAAAAGAACAACAGAACGTTCACAGTTTCCTGTTTTTAATCACGAAATGTACGAGGGTTCAATGTAAAGTTTCATAAGGAGCATATAAAACATATCAACATAAAAGTCTGCATACTGCAACCTAGCTTCTCCACTCTCTTTTTCACTATTTACGAAATAACATAGCATCGTCTCAAAAATATTTTTTCTGGTAACACTTTTAAGGAATACCATGTAAATACCTAAGCAAATAAAGTGTTTTTCTTAGTTTATACCTTAAACACGTGTATGTGCAGTCATAGTAAATATATATAATATTTGGGTATATGAAAATGAACAAAATGTGTTGTTGCTTCATTTGTTTATTCACGTTGTAATAGAGATGTTTGATGAAAATCAATAAAAATAAGTCTGCGTACTGAACAAAAGATGTATACATATATTTAGTTCATTAATCGTATTAAAACAATAAAAAACACAGAACAAAATAAACTGCTAATTAAATGCTAACTTTGTAGAACAACAGTTTTCTTGAGCTTCTTATTCAAATCAAGAGCAGTAATAAGAACATGTTGGCGACGCACTTACATTCATACAATATAAGCAGTGCTATGGTTTAAACAATTAAACGATCTTATACAAACATAGTCTCAATAAATATGATCATTTCAGCATTTTGGAAATTGGTGAATTTAATAATATATCAAACTTTCATCTGCTCAAAGGACGTGAAATTATTTCATCGCATGGTTTCACTATTTACGAATGATTACATGCATTTTCATGTTTAATTACATAGACAAAAAGTTCAGATAAAGGAATAATGATAATGTTCTATTGTTGTTAATTACGCATCAATACTAATGACCGTGGATTATACAACATAATGCCTGTATTGCAAAGCTCATAAGCTAAGATGCTTAGAGGTCGCCGTTACGTACTGAATGTTGTGTCCGCTTAGCGACCTGGAGATCACGGGTTTCATCAACACTGTGGGAGCGTTCTTCCCGAAAACACCTAGTACTGGTTCTACCCAGGAAACGGACTCGTGAGAGTTTTAATGAAAATGAGGCTTTCGATGAAATCGAGCTTAATTAAATAGGTTAATTCTAAAAGCTCATGCATTATTACTAAAACTGTTTCTATACTCCGCCAATCTTTGATGATTCTCAATCACCGCGCTTATCAATGACGTCATCTTAGCATTTCCAAAACACTATGACGTCAATATAATTCTTCCATTATTTATGTATAATTATTAAGTTTGTGCCCTGTGTCTAAATGACTATCAAATTACCTATATTAATTCATATTAATTGATACTGTAGTTAGTTTAAATATATTTATAAAGCTCGATCGCATCGAAAGCATAAGGCATATTGAAACTCTCGAGCCATTTTCCTGTGTAGAACCAGTACTTGGTATCTTTGGGGGAGATCTAAAGAACGGTTCCAAAGCAGGGATCTAACCCGTGACCTCCCGCCCGCTAGGCGGACACCATCCACTTTACGCCATGGCGACCTCATATCGATGCTATAGATGATGCAACATGAAAACAGCAAGGTTAACATAAACTTCACTTAGTTTTACAAGTGTTGTACATATTAATTACGATTTTTTTCACAGCATATAATGCTTTTGTTACATAACGTTGCACAGAAACGTCAAGTTTGTAACGATGTGATCGGGCGCGTTTTAGCACTTGCACTTCACTGTTCAATTTTAAAGAATTCTACAGTACTTTTTACAAAACATTGGATACCGCCCATACTTATTATAAAATAATCGTGTTAGAATATACAAAGCACACAGACGTACTATTGTCAGATTTGCTAACCGTTAACAACGGATTTTTATACCACATTGTAAAATTCGGAAGTATAGAAGTAAATTATTGAAAATGCACATTTCGAATTAAGTTTTTCAAGTTTTTACACAGTTATTAGATATTTATTCCGCAAACATAGATGAATATTTCTCATATATACCAAAATATTCACTTTTTGCTATTTATCTTTGCAACATACGACAATTGGAAGTATAACAAATCGTTCGATGACTCGTCAAATGTTAAATTAACAATTCCACATTCCATACATTGATAGCGTGTATTCAACATTCAATAAATTCAACAATCAATGTTCATTGAAATTAAAATAATATTGATACATCATATTTAAAAATTAACAGAATGTCGTAAAATAAAAAACAAGCAATTAAGTTTCATATGCACACACGTGCAATTAAAACGTCAGTTAAACTTTCGATCAATAAATCAAAATGGCGCACTGGACAATGTACAATTCTCTGAAACAATATTTAAAATGTTAATCATATATAGAAATGAAATAAGTTCCATTCTATAATGAAAGGACAAACACATGATATAATTAAAACGCGAACTGCATATTTACTTGCAGAGCTTCGTTCAAATTGGCAAACTTACAATAAAGCTATCCGTGTATTTTGTATTTTCGGTCAATAGAAGCTGTTCATGTATCATCATCATTAGAACAGAATATTGTGGCTGGTCAACTCTCACATTGCAAATAATTTACAATCCAGTAACACTGCAATTATATTAACACAAACAACATATGTAAAACAAAATAAATAATGCATAAACGTTTATTGTATTTGGGAGACAATTTATACTTTTCAAGTAGCGTTTAACCTTCATCTATGAAGGTTATCTATCAACGAATTGAAACATAAAACAAAACACGTGAACATTTTTGAAAAATAATGTAGTTTTTACAAATTTAAAAATCAAAACTAAAATACATTACCAATACCAATTGAGCTTCAAATAGGCAGGAACCATAAAATAATTGTAATCAACATAATGCATGATTGTAACTCGTAACCAAAACATATACTCAAAGTAAAGTTTTGTCAGAGTTATATAATGTATTGCGTAAAAATAATATGATAATTAGAACCGTTTCTACATAATTTAACATATTCTTAATTGCATTAATCGGAGCAAATAGTATTTTACAGTATTCAGAACCGTTTCTACAAACTTGAATCGATCCTTATGTTTAAATAAATCAACTTACAAGAGTAACGTTGTAATAAAATGTAATGAACTTAAATGTAAATTAATATAATTGCATACAGGTTATAAAAAATATGTATTTACAACAACATTTATGTATAAATAAATTTACATTCCATTAGCATGTTATTTAATATTTGTACAAGGTATTTACACGATCATCCGAAATGAAGAAATAGAATGAAATAATATTATGTAATTTACAGCAATGCACGGAGTAACATCTCAGTATATAAAATCAAAACCATAACCATGATGGCAACACGGTAATTTAAACACGTTTTGCCTTTACCGCTGTAAATCATTTAAAAATACAAATATACATGTGCAAACAAATTATTTACAAATGCAGCTATACCACTATGCACGTGCATCATTGTGTATATTGCGTTGCGGGATCTCTTCAATTTGAAACATAGGTACAATTTAATGGGAGTATGAAGATGAAACGAAATATATGAACGTGAAAACGTAATGTGAATAAGGCATGTACACGTTAGTTATTCGAAATGACTTACACAGTGAAAACATTCTGCCACTTACACCTTTATATTTACAGATAGAAATTATTTTGGGAATTCAAAAACAATGCTACGTAGTCCATGTAAAACAACGATTCAATAGCGGTAAAGTCTACATAACCCTTCTATTTAAGCGATTCAATAGTGGTGAAGTCTACACAAAAACTTCTATTTACACGATTCAATAGTGGTGAAGTTTACATAAACCTTCTATTTACACGATTCAATAGCGGTTAAGTCTATATACAAACTTCTATTTACATGATTCAATAGCGGTGAAGTCTACATACAACCTACTATTAACACGATTCAATAGCGGTAAAGTTTACATACAGCCTTCTATTTACACGATTCAATAGTGGTTATGTCTACATACAACCTTCTATTTACACGATTCAATAGTGGTGAAGTCTACACACAACCTTCTATTTACACGATTCAATAGCGGTTTAGTCTACATACAACTTTCTGTTTACACGATTCAACAGCGGTTTAGTCTACATACAAACTTCTATTTACACGATTCAATAGTGGTGAAGTCTACATACAACCTTCTATTTACACGATTCAATAGTGGTGAAGTCTACACACATCCTTCTATTTACACGATTCAATAGTGGTGAAGTCTACATACAACCTTCTATTAACACGATTCAATAGCGGTTTAGTCTACATACAAACTTCTATTTACACGATTCAATAGTGGTGAAGTCTACACACATCCTTCTATTTACACGATTCAATAGTGGTGAAGTCTACACACAACCTTCTATTTACACGATTCAATAGCGGTGAAGTCTACATAAAACCTTCTATTTACACGATTCAATAGAGGTGAAGTCTACATAAAACCTTCTATTTACACAATTCAATAGCGGTGAAGTCTACATAAAACCTTTTATTTACATTTATCAAAATGACGTGAGTAAAAACAATGTATACATAAACGTTTGTCAAATGTTATCGGGTAATAAATCAACTACCAAAGTATTTATCAATATTACGAATTCACAGTGTAAAACATCGTACTTAACGTAAATAATGACGGCACATAATCAAGCGTCAATCAAATCCCGACAAAACTAAAATAAAAATTACCAAGTTCAATGAATGCTTCATTAAGAGAAAGTATTGTCACTGACTCCAGTCATCGGAAACAGGAAGAAACCATCTAGACATGGATTACCTGCTCTTTAAACGTTCACTCGTATGTAAAGCAGTGCTGGTTGTCTTCTTCATCATCGGGATACCACGTTACCATACAGACTAGAACGAGTCGGGAAGTGCAGTAAAACTTGCGATAATCCTTATTCTTGGTGCGGTATTTAATCTTCACTCAGGGTCCATTGACACTTGGTATTAATTGCACTCTCGAGACCAAAGCGGAGCACCTGCTCAAATAAAAAGAAAAAACAATCAAAGAGGCGATATTTCGATTGTATACAAGAAGGCTTTTAAAACAAATATATATATATATATATATATATATATATATATATATATATATATATATATATATATATATATATATATATATATATATATATATATATATCATTCATTTTAAACGTTGATCACGAGTAAACGAAAACTGTAAGTTTATTGTTTGTTTGAAAGCCGGTTTAATATTACATTTTACATTTGTATTTTTATTTTAAATTCGATACAAATTGGGTTTATTGAAACAAAAAATAAATGATTTATTTCTAAATGACATAAAAACTGACACAAGGTTGAGAGAAGCATTATTGGTTTCCCTTACAATCTAACTGCTGAGCTGTCGTTCATGCTCTTTGTATTCTTATAAACTGCGGGCTCAATGACACACGTTCTTGCAGCTAAAAAGAAAACGTGCAAATATCATATAAATGTTATTCGAATTGCAAACATAAATAACATATTTTGAAACTGTTTCATACATGTCCATACATTATTTAAAACCGAATACTGTTACTGTTTAGATTTTTTCCATGCTTAAGATATGTTTGGCCCTTTACTCGAGTTGATTCTGTAAGCTGATTTAAATAACGTCGTTCATATATTGATTAAAACTCAACATTCCATTTGAATCTGTAATGCATTTGAATAAACTTTAAAAGTCAGCGGTAAGATCTTAGATTTCTTTCTACTAGTTAAATATACGTTGAATAGGGAACGTGATTGCATTCTGACTGTAGTTTATAATTTGAATTTTAAACAATTGTGCATTAGTCTCAAAACCAAACCATATTTTTATGTTTAATTAAATATTTAAAATCATAGTTTGTTGGTTTGTAGCAGATCCAAATTTATTGAAAGTATAGTATTGTCTACATTATAAGCATTCATCGCTTGTCTGGATTTATTGGTAACATATTACGTCGTTACATCATAAAAGTCTAAAAACATGTTATTTTATGAAAATAAGAGTGTAGGCTTGGAATCGGACAAAACAGTTGTTCAGCCTGTTGCCTCAGAAGGTCCATACTAGTTTGCATTTACATAGTTTACTTAAATACAAAGATACACAGAATTTGACTAGTGCGAACGGTTATAAAACAAAGAATATTGTTATATTGTGTTTATCACTATTCAAACAGTTTAAGCATTGAAGAATTGTTTTATAAAATATGATTAATAAAACAATTTGGGTTCATAAACTCTTTGTTACATTAAGTCACATCTGACACTGGACAATAAAAGCAATCACGTTAAAATATATATGCAAATATATCAATTTAAATGTTACAAACACCTTTGAGCATTCGAGCGGCGCTGACTTGGTAACATCGCTTTGATGGCCATGATTTGTGTTATTGACTTTGCACCCGCGACGTGGACCTTACTTGCGAAGGCAATGACGATCATGCTGAGCACTTCTTACGTTATAACCCGAGATGGTGATCATGGTGAGCGTTGCATTTGTATTACCTGCGATGAAGAAAATGGTGTGCGCTTCTGACCGTATAACCTGCGATGACGAAAATGGTTTGTGCTGATAACGGTATAACCCGCGAGGACAATAATGGTGTGCGCTGCTGACGGTATATCCCGCATTGACGATCATTGTATGTGCTGACGACGGATAACACCGCGATGACGACAATTGTTTGAGCTACTGACGGTTTAACCCACGAGGATGACCAGTGTGTGCGCTGCTGACGGTATAACGTGAGATGACGACCATGATGTGCGCTGCTGACGGTATAACCCGAGATGACAACCATGATTTGCGCTGCTGACTGTATAATCCACGATGATGACCAGTGTGTGATCTGCTGACGGTATAACCCACGATGAAAACCATGGTATTCGCTGCTGCCGGTATAACCCGAGATGACGACCATTGCGTGCGCTGCTGACGGTATAACCCACAATGATGACCAGTGCGTGCGCTGCTGACGGTATACCCCACGATCATGACCAGTGTGTGCGCTGCTGACGGTATAACCCACGATCATGACCAGTGTGTGCGCTGCTGACGGTATAACCCGTGATGATGACCAGTGTGTGCGCTGCTGACGGTATCACCCGTGATGATGACCAGTGTGTGCGCTGCTGACGGTGTAACCCACGATCATGACCAGTGTGTGCGCTGCTGACGGTATAACCCACGATGATGACCAGTGTGTGCGATGCCGACGGTATGACCCGAGATGACGACCATGGTGTGCGCTGCTGACGTCATAACCCGAGATGATGGCCATTGTGTGCGCTGCTGACGGTATAACCCACGATCATGACCAGTGTGTGCGCTGCTGACTGTATAACCCACGATCATGACCAGTGTGTGCGCTGCTGACGTTTTAACCCACAATGATGACCAGTGTGTGCGCTGCTGACGGTATACCCCACGATGATGACCAGTGTGTGCGATGCCGACGGTATGACCCGAGATGACGACCATGGTGTGCGCTGCTGACGTCATAACCCGAGATGATGGCCATTGTGTGCGCTGCTGACGGTATAACCCACGATGATGACCAGTGTGTGCGCTTCTAACGTTATAACCCGAGATGACGACCATGGTGTGCGCCATAAACAGTATAACCCACGATGATGACCACTGTGCGCGCTGCTGACTGCATAACCCATGATGATGATCAGTTTGTTTACTACTGACGGTATAACCCTCGATGATGACCAGTGTATGAGCTGCTGACGATATAACCCTAAATGACGACCATGATGTGCGCGGCTGACGGTATAACCCGAGATGATGACCATTGTTTGAGGTGTTGACGGTATTAACAGCTATTACTACCTTTGTTTTGCGCTTCTGACTTGGTTACCCGCAATTTCTACTTTAGTTTGCGCTGCTCACTAGGTAAATAGTGTCTGTGCGCCGATTACCTGGCAATCCCGCGTTTGGTGCATGTTTTAAGCTCCTAACTTGTTTACCCGCGAGATGACCATGTATTTCACTGTTGACTTGGTAACCCACGTTATCGACCGTGGTTTGCGCTTTCGACGTGGAAACCCGATAGATGACCATAGCTTAGTGGCCAACGTTGACGACCATTCTTTGGGCTGATGACTTGATTAGACAAATGATAACCATGGTTTGACTCCTTTGATCCTTTATTTATTTCGGGTTGATGACCATGGTTTAAAGCACGATGCACAAACACGTCTTCTAAGTAAATGACACATTTTTATCAAGGATTTTATATTGTTGTTAAATTTACTTTATTTTGTGTCATGTTAAAGTTTTATAATTTGGTTTCATATACACTCATTAGGCACTTATATATAATCATTAAAACTGTTGATTCTTTCAATATGTGAATTTCTTTAAATACAATTTGTATAATAGTGCGGAAAAGTATATTTCTCAAATGTGTCTTTGCTCAAATTCATTAATTTTCACAAAACAAACTTTTGGTAAATGATATTAAATGTACGATAAGGAAAAACAAGAACAAACATATAGACTTTTAAATAAGTATTCCAGTTCAGATCTTTGTGTCCGTTTTAAAGTAACTACAACATGCGATAAAATAACACTACTTTCAAAACGCGAGAGTTTCAGAACTTTCTCCACAGGTATCTTTGTACAATATCTTCAGACGAATTTTACAATAGTGAATCCATGGCTTCGTATCAACGTATTCCCCCTCTCGTCGGAGTAAATGTTTGTCGTAATCGCCATCGCAATCATCAGCAGTAGCAGAAAGTATAAGAGAAGCAGCACTACGAACAGTACCCTTTTTGTTCACAATTTCAAAATGTTGGACATTAACTGATTTTAATTCACAAAAATCTTGCTTGATTCTCGTATATTCATCGTCATTCTCTTCCACACGGAACAGCAGTTTACACTGTACACTATGTTTGATAGCAGACAGATCATTTACATATTGTTGCAGTGCTGATGGGGACAATGTTTTATAAATTATAAACACATACTTAATACATTCTGGCAGTTTCATCTTCATGTCATACTTGTTCAAACAAATCCTTAGCTGCTGCAAGTGGGTGAGAAGGGGCAGTGTCTGTGACAGCAAGTCGGCGTGTTCTATTTTAGTTATGTTCAGACTGGTTATATGCATTGTGAGTAATGTTTCATATAATCCAGGACAATCCTTAAATACTTCCAACTTAACACTTGACAAATCTGCACATCGCATTAGCGGTTCGGGGTCTTTTTCAATCGCCTCACGCCTCTGTAAAACGACGTATTCATATAAGAAGACGCGCACTGCATGATTAAGCGTTGAAAGTTTTAACATCAAACTGTACAGCCAATCTGATGAGCATGATCCTTCTTGTAAAATAATTAATTGAAGGGTCGATGGTAATGTGTGATTAAAATCAGTCAAATAATTTCCTTGTAAACGAATTTCTTTAAATGCGGGTAACGTGTTTTGTGTCACATATGTCAGTGAAACATCGTCAAAAGCCTGAAGCTGCACGCTTCTTATACTCGTACCGCGCAACATTTCAAACCGCTCATTTTGAAATTTGAAGATTTTCAGTTCGATGTTAGACATGTCACATGACAACATTTCTGACTGTAGATCAGACACATTTGCACTCGACCTATCAATAACATCGGTTGTATCATTGGTCAAATATTCTCGTTGCATTACGTCATCTTTTGAACAGGTTTCATAGCTCGATATCTTAATGTTGGATAGGTCATGTGATAGTATTTCAGATCGCAACTCCGATAAATGTGTATGTGATTCGCCTCCACGGGTTCGTTCGCTTGCCTGCAATACAACACCAAACAGCTCACACTCGACAGGATGGTCTAATAAAGACAACGTGATCAACAAGCTGCACAGCCACTCAGATGTATACTCGCCTTTCTGGAGACTTATGCACTGTAATGAAGCAGGCAGTCTCAGATCACACCGACCAGTATAGGTTCCCCACAAATAGAGCTTTGTTAGCCTGTTGAGCGTGTGAAGAATCTCGGATGCTAATGAGGCACAATTAACCGTCCTCAGGTCTAGGATACCAATACTTGTATCACGTAATAGTTCAAACAGTTCCTTACTGCCATTTCCCACTAATATCTCAATGTTTGACAGGTCATGTGACAGTATTTCAGATCGCAACTCCGATATATGTGTATGCGCTTCGTTTCCACGGGTTTCTTCACTTGACTGCAATAAAACATCCCACAGCTCACATACGACAGGATGGTCTAATGAAGAGACCGTGATCAACAAGCTGCACAGCCACTCAGATGAACACTCGCCTTCGCCTTCCAGCAGACTTATAAACTGCAATGACGCAGGCAGTCTCAGATCACATCTACCCGTATAGGTTCCCCGCAAATAGAGCTTAGTTAGCTTATTCAGCGTGTGAAAAATCTCGGATGCTAATGAGGCACAATTATCCGTCATCAGGCTAAGGAACCCAATACTTGTATTACGTAATAGTTCAAACAGTTCCTTACTGCCTTTTTTCACAAATATCGTAATGTTGGACAGGTCATATGACAGTATTTCAGATCGCAAGTCCGATACATGTGTATGCGCTTCGTCTCCGCGGATTTCTTCACTTGACTGCAATACAACATCCGACAGCTCACACTCGACAGGATGATCTAATGAAGAGAGCGTGATTAACAAGCTGCATAGCCACTCAGATATACATTTGACTTCCTGGATACTTATACACTGTAATGAAGCCGGCAGCTTGAGATCACATCGACCCGTATAGGTCCCCCTCAAATAAAGCTTAGTTAGCCTGTTGAGCGTGTGAAGAATCTCTGATGCTAATGATGTACAATTAGCCGTTTTCAGGCTTAGGATCCCAATACTTGTTTCACGTAATAGTTCAAACAGTTCCTTACTGCCATTTTTCACAAATATCGTAATGTTAGACAGGTCATGTGACAGTATTTTAGATCGCACGTCCGATATATGTGTATGCGCTTCTTCTCCGCGGATTTCTTCACTTGGCTTCAATACAACATCCCACAGCTCACATACGACAGGATGGTCTAATGAAGAGACCGTGATCAACAAGCTGCACAGCCACTCAGATGAACACTCGCCTTCCAGCAGACTTATAAACTGCAATGACGCAGGCAGTCTCAGATCACATCTACCCGTATAGGTTCCCCGCAAATAGAGCTTAGTTAGCTTATTCAGCGTGTGAAAAATCTCGGATGCTAATGAGGCACAATTATCCGTCATCAGGCTAAGGAACCCAATACTTGTATCACGTAATAGTTCAAACAGTTCCTTACTGCCTTTTTTCACAAATATCGTAATGTTGGACAGGTCATGTGACAGTATTTCAGATCGCAAGTCCGATACATGTGTATGCGCTTCGTCTCCGCGGATTTCTTCACTTGACTGCAATTCAACATCCCACAGCTCACACTCAACAGGATGATCTAATGAAGAGAGCGTAATTAACAAGCTGCACAGCCACTCAGATATACATTTGACTTTCTGCAAAATAATACGCTGCAATGAAACAGGCAGCTTGAGATCACATCGACCCGTGTAGGTCCCCCACAAATAGAGCTTAGATAGCTTATTCAGCGTGTGAAGAATCTCGGATGCTAATGAGGCACAATCAGCCGTTCCCAGAGTAAGGATCCCAATACTTGTATCACGTAATAGTTCAAACAGTTCCCTACTGCCATTTTCCACTGATATCGTAATGTTGGACAGGTCACATGACAGTATTTCAGATCGCAAGTCCGATACATGTGTATGCGCTTCGTCTCCGCGGATTTCTTCACTTGACTGCAATTCAACATCCGACAGCTCACACTTGACAGGATGATCTAATGAAGAAAGCGTAATTAACAAGCTGCACAGCCACTCAGATATACATTTGACTTCCTGCAGACTAATACACTGCAATGAAGCAGGCAGCTTGAGATCACATCTACCCGTATAGGTTCCCCGCAAATAGAGCTTAGTTAGCTTATTCAGCGTGTGAAGAATCTCGGATAATGAGGCACAATTATCCGTCATCAGGTTAAGGAACCCAATACTTGTATCACGTAATAGTTCAAACAGTTCCTTACTGCCTTTTTTCACAAATATCGTAATGTTGGACAGGTCATATGATAGTATTTCAGATCGCAAGTCCGATACATGTGTATGCGCTTCGTCTCCGCGGATTTCTTCACTTGACTGCAATACAACATCCCACAGCTCACACTCAACAGGATGATCTAATGAAGAGAGCGTAATTAACAAGCTGCACAGCCACTCAGATATACATTTGACTTCCTGCAGACTAATACACTGCAATGAAGCAGGCAGCTTGAGATCACTTCGACCCGTATAGGTACCCCACAAATAGAGCTTAGATAGCTTATTCAGCGTGTGAAGAATCTCGGATGCTAATGAGGCACAATCAGCCGTTCCCAGAGTAAGGATCCCAATACTTGTATCACGTAATAGTTCAAACAGTTCCCTACTGCCATTTTCCACTGATATCGTAATGTTGGACAGGTCATATGACAGTATTTCAGATCGCAAGTCCGATACATGTGTATGCGCTTCGTCTCCGCGGATTTCTTCACTTGACTGCAATACAACATCCCACAGCTCACACTCGACAGGATGATCTAATGAAGAGAGCGTGATTAACAAGCTGCACAGCCACTCAGATATACATTTGACTTTCTGCAGACTAATACGCTGCAATGAAGCAGGCAGCTTGAGATCACTTCGACCCGTGTAGGTCCCCCACAAATAGAGCTTAGTTAGCTTATTCAGCGTGTGAAGAATCTCGGATGCTAATGAGGCACAATCAGCCGTTGTCGGGGCTAGGATCCCAATACTTGTATCACGTAATAGTTCAAACAGTTCCGTACTGCCATTTTTTACTAATATCGTTATGTTGGACAGGTCATGTGAAAGTATTTCAGATCGCAAGTCCGACATATGTGTATGCGCTTTGTCTCCACGGTTTTCTTCACTTGACTGAAATTCAACATCCGACAGCTCACACTTGACAGGATGATCTAATGAAGAAAGCGTGATTAACAAGCTGCACAGCCACTCAGATATACATTTGACTTCCTGCAGACTAATACACTGCAATGACGCAGGCAGTCTCAGATCACATCTACCCGTATAGGTTCCCCGCAAATAGAGCTTAGTTAGCTTATTCAGCGTGTGAAGAATCTCGGATGCTAATGAGGCACAATTATCCGTTTTCAGGTTGAGGATCCCAATACGTGTATCACGTAATAGTTCAAACAGATCCGCACTGCCATTGGCGACTGATATCTCTATGTTGGACAAGTCATGTGACAGTATTTCAGATCGCAAGTCCGATATATGTGTATGCGCTTCGTTTCCACAGATTTCTTCACTTGACTGCAATACAACATACCCCAGCTCACACTTGACAGGATGATCTAATAACGAGAGCGTGATCAACAAGCTGCACAGCCACTCATATGAACACCCACCTACCTGAAGTCTTACATACTCCAATGAAGCAGGCAGCTTGAGATCACACCGACCCGTATAGGTTCCACTCAAATACAGCTTAGTTAGCCTGTTGAGCGTGTGAAGAATCTCTGATGCTAATGAGGCACAATTAGCCGTTTCTAGGGTCAGGATTCCTATGCTTGTGTCACGTAATAATTCAAACAATTCCTTACTGCCATTTTCCACTGATATATCGATATTGGACAGTTCATTTGACCGAATTTGAGATCGCAAGTCCGATAAAAGTTTTTGCGATTCGTCTCCTCGGGTTCCTTCTCTTGACTGAAAAACAACACCACCGAGCTCATACACGACAGGATGATCTAATGAAGACAGCGTGATCAAAAATCTGCATAGCCACTCAGATGAACATTCGCATTTCGAAAAGTCAATGTGTTGTCATGTTTCAGGAAGAGCAATGTCTTGCAAAAATATTGTGTCCTCTATTCTTAAATACGTTAATTGAGACAGGGACGAAAGAACACAGGAACATGACGATACGTCAAAATTTCCGATACAGTTCAGCTCCTGTATGCTCGTATGATGTAATGCTTTACTTATTTCCGCAGTCATTGTCATCTTTACACGTGTAAGACAATGTTTTGATTGGTGAATGACTGTCAATATTTCGCTTATTGGTAGAACATTACTTTCTAAAATAAGTGACCGTACATTTGAACTGTTGTACAATAAAAGCAGTTTTAATGCATTTGAATCGGACTCAATAAGATTCTGATTAAATGTGAAGTCCCTACACTTCAGGCAAATTTTCTTTTCACCGCTGGCTTTTGCTTCTATGCATCCATCAATGATCATGCGCTGGAATAATACTGCAAGTGCAAAGCAACGTTTGATGTCATTCATTTGATTATGTTTTGATTTTAAGACGTTTTTATGCGTACGAATGTCGTCTTGAAATGTTAATAAGTTGTGCTGATTATAAAAAGTCTTAATGTACATGCTCAGTCCGTTGCTTGTGTCTTTGAGGCACTCGTCGTCAACCAGACAATAAATCAGTTTATTAGCTATTTTACAGTCAAGTCCACATAGATAAATTATTGTCTGGCTCATTTCTAATACATTATGTTTAGATCCGGTTCGGAACTGTTTAATAAGGTCTTGCTTGGAATTTGCAATATGAAAGGCGGCCATAAATTCCTGTACTGTCTCGTGTATGAATGAAAACTGTGCATCCTGATCTGCTACATTGAAGCTGTATCTTATCGTTAAAACGCCAGCATAGAGGCAAAATTCCAACTGATCTTCTGACAGGAAATTTAATAATTCCCATTCGGTGAACACCAGGGATTTTCTCGATGAAAACGTAAAGTTAAACGCAGCATTCGCTAGCGCATCAAAAATATCGATCTGCCGCTGAATAAAACGTGTATTTGATAAACACCGAAAAGAATTCCCTCTTTGAAAATATCCCCTTTTCGCATCTGCATTCTTAAAAAGTATGTCTATGAGAATACAATTTATTTCACACAACGAACCGCTAAATGTCATCTCGTTCATCCATAAATTGACTAACAGAGTTTGCAGCCAGGGTGACGTCAACAAATTCATCAGTTGACGTTCGTTTACGTACTTAATGAAGTCAGCGTGTATCTTTACATCGCCTGTTTGAAGACTATTTATTAGTTTCTTTGCTAGGTCTTCTGAATCAATTATTCCTTCAATTTCTATTAAACTATTAATTTCGGAATCTTTTATTCGCTCATCCGCCATTTTCCATGGTCGTGATGTAATAACAGATACGCACTTCGTATAAAATTGTGGAAGTAAAGGTAAAACGCATTTATTTAAACGATCAATCCATTCATTAAGCCCATCCATTGTTATGATGTATTTCTCTCGTTCAAGGATATATGGTAAAAGCTTAACGGTCTCTTCACGTTTATTTCCAGTGTAAATCATGTCTATTATTTGTGTTTTGATCATCTCTATAACCTCCCGCTGGTCCTTTGCATCTCTTAGTGATATTTGAAAGAGAAACTGGAACTCCTTTAATGTATCGACATCACTAAATGTAGCACTATAATCAGGATTGTGCTCAGACACTGCATCACACCAGTCAAGAGCCAGTTTAGTGAGGAATGTAGTTTTCCCCATCCCCGGATCTCCTTGAACAAATACACGACTACTGAGCTTTTCATCTTTATAAAATAAGGCTTTATATTGGTTAACCGGGTTTCCCGTTTTCTTTCGAGATCCATCTTTCTCAATTATTACGTTGCTCAATTTCGGTTGCACAAAAACATCCCATATAGGTTTGTCACGACCCTCCCTTAGTGGTGAAACAGATACAGTTTTCTTCGTCGTCGTATAGAACTCTATTAATCTTTCACGAACATCTAAAATTATAAATAAACCTTAGATCAACTTATGAGACCATCGAGGAATAATCGTAAATAATAACAGATATTTTTCAGAATAATAATAGTCATCATCGTCATCATCATCATCATCATCATCATTCTCCGAAAACAGCCGATCTAATAATAATAACAAAGGCTGTTTTTAAAACATGCATGCCCCCCATATGGGCTCTCCGTTGTAGTGACAGACATTGTGTGAATATGTTTTTTATCACTGTGACCTTGACCTTTGACCTAGTGACCTGAAAATCAATAGGGGTCATCTGCCAGTCATGATCAATGTACCTATGAAGTTTCATGATCCTAGCCATAAGCGTTCTTGAGTTATCATCCGGAAACCATTTTAATATTTCGGGTCACCGTAACCTTGACCTTTTAACTGAAAATCAATAGGGGTCATCTGCGAGTCATGATCAATCTACCTATTAAGTTTCATGATCCTAGGAATAAGCGTTTTTCAGTTATCATCCGGAAACCATTTTACTATTTCGGGTCACCTTGAACTTGACATTTGACCTAGTGACCTTAAAATCGATAGGGGTCATCTGCCAGTCATGATCAATGTACCTATCAAGTTTCATGATCCTAGGCATAAGCGTTCTTGAGTTATCATCCGGAAACCATTTTATTATTTCGGGTCACCATTACCTTGACCTTTGACCTAGTGACCTCAAAATCAATAGGGGTCATCTGCAAGTCATGATCAATGTACCTATGAAATTTTATGATCGTAGCCATTAGCGTTCTTGAGTTATCATCCGGAAACCATTTTACTATTTCAGGTCACCGTGACCTTGACCTTTGATATAGTGACCTGAAAATCAAGAGGGGTCAACTGCGAGTCATCATCAATCTACCTATCGAGTTTCATGTTCCTAGGCATAAGCGTTCTTGAGTTATCATCCGGAAACCATTTTACTATTTCGGGTCACTATGACCTTGACCTTTTACATTGTGACCTGAATATCAATAGGGGTCATCTGCGAGTCATGATCAATGTACCTATGAAGTTTCATGATCCTAGGCATAAGCCTTATTGAGTTATCATCCGGAAACCATTTTACTATTTCGGGTCACCTTGACCTTGACCTTTGACCAAGTGACATGAAAAACAATAGGGGTCATCTGCCAGCCATTATCAATCTACCTACGAAGTTTCATGATCCTAGGCATAAGCGTTCTTGAGTTATAATCCGGAAACCATTTTACTATTTCGGGTCACTGTGACCTTGACCTTTAACCTAGTTACCTGAAAATCAATAGGGGTCATCTGCGAGTCATGATCAATGTACCTATCAAGATTCATGATCCTAGGCCTAAGCGTTCTTGAGATATCATCCGGAAAACATTTTAATATTTTGGGTCACTGTGACCTTGACCTTTGACCTAGTGACCTGAAAATCAATAGGGGTCATCTGCGAGTCATGATCAATCTACCTATCAATTTTCATGATCCTAGGCCTAAGCGTTCTTGAGTTATCATCCGGAAACCATTTTACTATTTCGGGTTACCGTGACCTTTACCTTTGACCTAGTTACCTCAAAATCAATAGAGGTCATCTGAGAGTCATGATCAATGTACCTATGAAGTTTCATGATCCTAGGCCTAAGCGTTCTTGAGTAATCATCCGGAAACCACCTGGTGGACGGACCGACAGAGACAGACCGACAGACCGACCGACCGACATGTGCAAAGCAATATACCTCCTCTTCTTCGAAGGGGGGCATACTACTACTACTGCTACTGCTGCTGCTGCTGCTGCTGCTACTACTACTACTACTTCTACTACTACTACTACTACTACTACTACTACTACTACTACTACTACTACTACTAATAATAATAATAATAATAATAATAATAATAATAATAATAATAATAATAATACAGATAGTAATATAAATGGCAATGATGAAGAAAAAAGAAGACAATGAAGAAACCGTAAAAGAAGAAGAAAAAAAGGCAAATAAACATAAGTGCTATGAAACATATGGTATCTGCAAAAACAAAATGATATGTCAGCAACTTTGTTTCATTTTCATTTCAGTAAAAAACCGCCACAACATTTAAGCAAGTAACCGCAGTATATAAATTCCGACTTCAAATCTATGCACTGACTTCGGTAACTGACGTTTTTAAATCACTCGCTATTTATCTTGGGTATCGTTGATTCGTTATATTGACGTTAAAACCGCGATTATCAACGAACCATCGCATACCGAGGTCGCGATTTTAATGATGTTCTTTTTTAAGTATGGTTCAGGTTATTATATCTTGTACATATTAAAGGGACCTTTTCACAGATTTTTGCATGTATTGAAGCTAGTAATTAAATGCTTTAAAGTGATAAATGTAAGCATTGGATCTTAAAAGCTTCACTTAATACAAGAATAAAATTAAAGAAAGAAAAAAAATTAACCCTCAACTGGGCTCGAACCACTGGCCCCTGAAGTAAAAGTCTATCGCATAGACCACTCGGACATCAATGCTTATACAATTAGTGATGTATGTTATACTCTATATAAGCAATCCTCGTAGTATCACAAAATATAACGACAACAAAAGAATTCCCCCAAAGTATTCAATCGTTTCGCGTTGCAACGCTTTATAATTTTCAGGGTTTTAAATCGTCAAAATATGCATATTATTGATATTTTAGAGCATGGTACATGTTCAATATTACTGTTTCCTCACAAATATCACAACTACAACGAAAATGTGCGAATCTGAAACCTTTTTTTATTTTGTCAATTTACCATAACGTAAAAAGGCCCCTTTAAGCTACAATTACGTCTTACCAAGTTCGCATTTTAATGTCCGCATCAAGAGTTGTTCTAAATGTGTTTTTTTACTTTATAAACTCAGCTTATTTAACTTTTTCCTTCATTTGCGCTTGAAACAACATTCGATAAAAACGATAACTTAACGATTTGTCGCTTTATATAAAAGTAAATGCATGAGTGAACTATATACTAAATAATATGCTAGCAATATACAATATACTGTTCGGAACGGCAACTTCTTAATATAGATACGTTCAAATTATTAGTGCATCGTCCGCGGCACCAGCGCGTAGTAAAAATAAGATTACATTTTACTGATTAATTTAGGTGTTTTTTAACGCGTCTTTCTCGTTTAAATGAAGGTCCTGAACAGATATTTTAATAAAAATTATGAGGGGGGTGTAAGAAAAAGGGAATTGAAAGATAATGGAATAAAAATAGGCTAATATATAGCCATCAAACACTCCTATCATCGAACCATCATGCCATCGTTATCGAACCATCCTGTTGTCGCAATCGAATACTCGCGTAACAAAAAATACTATACCATTTACATTCCGTAAATTATGTATAACATTTAAAACGTTCCTAGCATAAAGAGACTGAAGGCTATACAATACAACAGCATTAAGAGAAATATGTGTGTAAATATGTTCCAATATGATAGACACACTGCAAAATTTAAATTTACGGTCTTTTCTCACAACAATAGTATAACATAGATCTACACAAACGATTGTTTTCTTTCGAACGAATAATGATAAATTCAAAAATAGGTGTACGCCTTATGTAAAAGAAAGCAAACTAACACTCCTAACTACGACTTATGCTAAAAATACTGGTTCAAAAATGGATGATCATCATTCGAAATCGAAAAAATAAAAAGGATTTTTAACGCTTTCCCTCGATTAATTAGAAAATACGCTATTTTTGATGTTTTGTTAGCAATGTATTTAGCCCGCGTGGCGCAGTCGAAGCGCATTACCTATGCATGTAGAGGCCCCAATTTCGAATCCGGTGACGACAGTACATTTATTTTAAAATATGCTATTATAACTATACAAAAAATATTTCTAAAAATTATAGATTTGTTAGTAAACATATGTAATGCCATTTTTCAAAAAAACGAAAATATACTAAAAAGTCCCTTTAGGATTAGATTATAACCGTATGTATGACTTACATAAAGATCAATATCTCGCCACACTTTCACCTGTGTATAATTCAATAGTTTAAATAGTAACTAAAAACCCTGTACTAACCTTGGCATTTTGCTAGGTACTCGTCTTGGCCCGGCGATGTTCTGTTCTCGCTGTCTTTTGTCACCAGAGATTCTATTGAACGTTCGGGTTTCTCAATGCGCGAAGCAATATTGGTTTCAGACGATTTCAATTCGCTTCTCAGGAATGATGTATTTTTTCCAATTTGTGACACAATTTCCATAGTGCAATCTTGTTGATTTTCTTTTAATGCCATTTCTGTGTCATCGATTGTAAGTCGGGTATCTATTGCTGATTTCTCAATATGCGCAGACAGATTGTTTTTACACGATTTCATTTCGCTACTCAGAAATGATGTCTGTTTTACGATTTGGGACACAGTTTCCGTTGTACAATCTTGTTGATTTTCTTTCAAGGTCATTTCTGTGTCCTCGATTGTACGTCTGGTATCTATTGCGGATTTCTCAATAAGCGCAGACAGATTGTTTTCAGACGATTTCATTTCGCTACTCAGAAATGATGTATGTGTTACAATTTGGGACACAGTTTCCGTAGTACAATCTTGTTGATTTTCTTTCAGTGCCATTTCTGTGTCCTCGATTGTACGTTGGGTTTCTATTGCGGATTTCTCAATGAGCGTAGACAGATTGTTTTCAGACAAATTCATTTCGCTACTCAGATCAGATGTATGTTTTCTAATTTGTGACAAAATTTCCGTAGTACAAACTTGTTGATTTCCTTGAAATGCCATTTCTGTTTCTTCGATTGTACGTCGTGTAACTATTTCGGATTTCTCAATCTGCGCAGCAAGATTGGCTTCAGACGACTTGATTTCGCTACCCAGAAATGCATGTACACCAATTGCTAACAAAGTTAGCGATGTTCTGTTCTCGCTGTCTTTTGTCACCAGAGATTCTATTGAACGTTCGAGTTTCTCAATGCGCGAAGCAATATTGGTTTCAGACGATTTCAATTCGCTTCTCAGGAATGATGTATTTTTTCCAATTTGTGACACAATTTCCATAGTACAATCTTGTTGATTTTCTTTTAATGCCATTTCTGTGTCATCGATTGTAAGTCGGGTATCTATTGCTGATTTCTCAATATGCGCAGACAGATTGTTTTTACACGATTTCATTTCGCTACTCAGAAATGATGTCTGTTTTACGATTTGGGACACAGTTTCCGTTGTACAATCTTGTTGATTTTCTTTCAAGGTCATTTCTGTGTCCTCGATTGTACGTCTGGTATCTATTGCGGATTTCTCAATAAGCGCAGACAGATTGTTTTCAGACGATTTCATTTCGCTACTCAGAAATGATGTATGTTTTACAATTTGGGACACAGTTTCCGTAGTACAATCTTGTTGATTTTCTTTCAGGGCCATTTCTGTGTCCTCGATTGTACGTTGGGTTTCTATTGCGGATTTCTCAATGAGCGTAGACAGATTGTTTTCAGACAAATTCATTTCGCTACTCAGA